>NC_089234.1:18402694-18671154 GCF_963924675.1 Phocoena phocoena
TTTGTTTGTTTGTTTGTTTGTTTAGCTGTGTCAGGTCTTCGTTGCTGCATGCAGCCTTTATCTAGTTGCAGCAAGCAGGCGCTACTCTTCATTGCGGTGCGTGGGCTTCTCATTGCAGTGGCTTCTCTTATTGTAGAGCATGGGCTCTAGGTGTGCAGGCTTCAGTAGTTGCAGCTCACGGGCTCTAGAGTGTGAGCTCAGTAGTTGTGGCACACGGGCTTAGCTGCTCCGCGGCATGTGGGATTTTCCTGGGCCAGGGATCGAACCTGTATCCCCTGCAATGGCAGGAGGATTCTTAACCACTGTGCCACCAGGGAAGTCCAGATTAGCCCCTTTGATAGGCACTATTTGCCTATCAAAGGATAGGGTGAATTTACCTGTGGAAGATAACATCGTCTGGAACTCTACAGTATTTTAAGGTATTTAATTAAAATTTACTGTGCATGTAGAAACAGAACCATGTAACATAGCCAAGGGGAAAAACAAATGATAAAAGGAGATCCACGGATGATCCAGAAACAATCAATTCTCATTATGTGTAGTAGCTCTGTTCCATAAAGTTACCATGAACACTGAGTACTGAATACTGAACTGTTTCTCCAAGTGAAAATATGCAGATAGGTTCCTTTCCAGCCTCTGGTAATTGTTTTCAATCAAAATGCCATTTGCATTATATAGATTTGATGGACAATAGCCTTATAAAACAAGCCAGCCTCACTGGCACTGAAACCCGCTCTTCCGTGTAACTCTTTTCCTATATAACAATTAGCAAGCGTCTTAAAATTCTTCCACAGCCTCCTTATCTGCAGAACCTGCCTTGCCCACAAGTTTGACATTTTTCATGCCATATAGCCTTTTGAAACGTGTGAGCCACCAGGAGTAGCTATTTCACATTTTCCTGACCATGAGTAATGTGACAGTAAATTTCACTGGTATTCAGTGTCACAATAGTGCTTCTCACTATACTTTTGAGTCCACAATTTTAGCTTCTTTTCCATAACTTTGTCATGTACTATCAATGTTATTTAGCACTTTCTGGAGTGGCTTCACATATGGATTACCAAATTTCCTCTTTCTTTTCCCAGATGTATCATATTGTTGATTGATTAACACTGAACTCACAACCTGTAGCACTAGAACTCGTGCCCAAAGTTTGTATCACATACCTATTTTCTCCATGAGGTACATCACAGCCTTCTTGAACTTAGAAACACTAAACAGCACCTTAACATTATGCTTGGGGGCCATTTGAAATAGCTAAGTCGCCAAATAAACCACAAAAATGTAAAAAACATAGCAAATAAACCACAAAAAGCACACTTGTTTACAGTATGAGAGGTGAAACAAGAAGGCAGAGCATTGCCTTCTTCTACTTTAGCTGGGAATGTGTGCACCAAGTGAATCAAACTTTTCACCCTCTGCACCTATCCACAAATGACCATGAAAGTGCTGTGAGTATTGATTTGGGGGTTACAGATAAATTTCAGAAAGTAAGCAGATTCACAAAAGAAATCCACAATTGAGGATCTACTCTATGAGTGTGAGCAAAGACTTCAAAATAACTATCATTAATATATTCAAAAGTATAAAGAAAAACTGAAAAAAGGTAGATAATTTCATCAGAGAATTGGAATCTATTAAAAAAGAATCAAATGGACATAAAATTGGAAACTTGATGAATAGATTTAAAAGAATACTGGATCTAGAAAAGACAGGGTTATTTAACTGGAAGAAAGGAAAAACAGGACAAACTAAGGATGATTTTTTAAAACACAAAACAGCATAGTGGACAGGTGAGGAACATCAAAGTCAAATTGTCAAAAATGAAAAACAGAGAAAATCTTAAAAGTAGAAAGAGAAAAAAGCATTAACTCCAAAGGAGTATTAAATTTTACAGCTGCCTATGTAATGGAAACTATGGAAATCATGATTCAATCGAATCATATCTTTAGAGTTCTAAAACATAATAATTATCCTAACTTCTACTACCACAGATTAATTTTTTTCTGTTTTTGAACACTGTATAAGTGAAACTATCATTTTCTTTTGGGTCAGGTTTCCTTTGTTGAACATTTTATTTGTGAGATTCATCTATGTTGTTGCCTGTAGCAATAGTTCATTCATTCTAATTACTGTGTAGAATACCACTGTAGCAACGACCACAAATAATTTAATGGCACTACTATTTATGCACTATTTGGTTGTTTCCAACTTGTAACTAATATGAAAACTACTGCTATGAACATACTTAAGTGCATGAGTGTTTTGGTGCCACATTTCTACTGGGTACATTTGAGGAGTGGAATTGCTAACTCACGAAATATGCAGATGCTGTGAACTAAATTGTGTCCTCCTCAAATTCATGGGTTGAAGCTATAACCCCCATGTGAGTGTATTGGAGATACAGCCTTAAAGAGGTAGTTAAGGTTAAATGAGGTTATAAGATGTGTTCTGATAGAACTGGTGCCCTTATATGAAGAGGAAGAGATACCCAAGTTCTCTCTCCACCATGTGAGGACACAGCAAGAAGTCAGCCATCTGCAAGCCAGGAAGAGAATTATCACCAGAATCCGACCATGCTGGCACCTTTTCATACTGGCTTCTTTCACTTAGCAGTGTGCATTTTAGGTGGCTTGCTAGGTCATTTATTTTTATTGCTAAATAATACTCTATTGAATGGATGTACCACACTTTATTTACCTACTGAATAGATTGTTTTTTATCAGTCTAACATCTTGGTCACTTCCAGTTGGGGCAATTATGAATAAAGCTGCTATTCATGTGCAGATATAAGTTTTCAACTCATTTAGGTAAATATCTAGGAGCACAACTTCTGAAATGTATAAGACTATGTTTAACTTTTTAAAAATAGCATTCTTTTCATTCTCACCATCAATGAATGAGAATTTCTGTTGCTCCACATCCTCCCTGGCATTTGGTATTGTCAGTGCTTTGGATTTTAGCTATTCTAACAGGTATGTAGTAGTGTCTCATTGTTTTAATTTCTGATTCCCTTATGACATATGATGTTAAGCATCTTTTCATATGCTTATTTGCCATCTGTATATCTAGTTTGGTAAAGTGTCTGTTTAGATATTTTGCTCATTTTTTAAAAATTGGATTTTTTTCTTCTTATTGTTGAATTTTAAGAGGTATTTGTATATAGCTGATCCTTAAGGAACACAGGGGTTAGTGGTCCCAACCTTCCATGCAATTGAAAACATGACCTTTATCCATGGCTTTGTTTCCACAGATTCAATGAACCACAGATTGTGTAGTACTGTAGTACAGATCTAGTACTGTAGTACAGATTTAGTGCAGATTTAGACCAGATTATTCTGGTCTCAGTAAGGCAGGAAAGACAGGGCTAGACCCAAGGACAGCCTCCTCATACACAGACGTTAGGCAAAAGGCAAAGCCACCCCCTTGTTTTGCACTTAATGTGGTCATGAACATGGAGGAATGGCGTCAGCAACAGGAACGTAAATTAAACTTTGAGACACCCGAATAGGGAACCCTGGCCATAAAACCGGCAGAACATGGCCGAGCATGCGCAACAGAGCTTCCCAGGCTGCAATGACTGCTATAAGACCTTCCACGTGTGGCGTTTGACTAGTAAAGGAAAAGTTAAGGGAAAACAGCTTTTCGAGTGCATGTGCAATGGCTTCAGGAGCCCAGCGCTCAAGAAAGGAAGCTGATGTAAACAGGTGAAATCATACCCCTGCCTCCACCTTCCCATTAATGAATATTCCACCCCTAATCTAAGAAACCTCCACCCGGTCAAGGAATTAAAATGAAATAAAAAGGGGGTCAGAAAACCCCTAGAGGTGCTCCCCACTGGCAAGGTTGCCCATACTCTTCTCTGAGTGCATACTTTCACTTTGGCCCTTTAATAAATTGCTTTTTTGCTTCTCTCTATGCCTCAGTCTCTGTATGTTACTCCTTTGCATTCCCTGTCCAAATTCATTTAGACAGGTAGAACAAGAACCCGGACCTTTAATTTGGCCTGCCCAGCAGCACCGGGTCCCTCAGGCAGCCACCCCCGTGGGCACACACCCAGGTGCTGCTCATGTCCCGTGCTCCCTCCCTCTGCCTTTCACTTCCCAGCTGCCAAGATCTTGGAAGATTTGAAGCTCAGCAAAGGGAAATCCATTGAGAACAGGCTGTAAAGTGTCAAGCAACATCCAGATATTACCTGTGAAACAAGAGGGAAGATGGCAGCAGGGCACAACCTTTAAAAGAATGATACAGCTTTGAGGATACGACGTAACTGGTTAGAACCAATTAGGCCCAAGATGGCAGAAGACTCAACTTCCAGTAGACCTTGAGTCTCATTATACGCTCATTGGAATACATCAGTATGCTAAACGACACATCCACAGGTGCCCTGACAGTTCCAAGGCTAACCATAAAAGGCCAAAAAGTGGGCAGTGGCCAATTCCTGGAAACCCTTGCCCCTTCCCTGAAATAGTCGGAATAATCCTCCCACTCATTAGCCTATGGAATTACCCAGCCCACAAAAACGAATCACCCTGTATTTTGGGGCCTCTTGCCTTCTGAGATGGCCCACACTCTGTGGAGTGTGTTCCTCCCAAAGCCGTTCTCACCTATGAGCCGCATTCTGTCTCTGGAATGTGTATCTCTCCAAATAAATCCATTCCTTACTTATCATTTTGTTTCTTACTGACTTGTTTCTGCAACAAGACATAAAGAACCTGAGCTTCATTAAGTCCTGAGATCAGGTGTGTAATTTCAATTAACAGACAGTGGGTTCAAGTCCCAATCTGAGTTGCGTGGTTTCACCTGCTCTCTTCCTTGCCCCTGTGCCCCAACCTCAGATTCTTCCACTGGGACAAGATGGGGCAGGGTAGAAGGCTTGAGCTCACCTCTCACGAGCGCACCAAAATCACAACTGCTGAACAACCATCGATTGAAAAGACTGGAACCTACCAAAAAAGATACTCTACATCCAAAGACATAAAGAAGAAACCCAATGAGACGGCAGGAGGAGTGCACTCACAATAAAATCAAACCCCATGCGCCCCAGGTGGGCGACCGCAACCTAGAGAACCATTACTTGCAGAAGTTCTCCCACAAGAGAGTTCTGAGCCCCACACCAGGTCCCCCAGCCTGGGGGTCTGGCCTCAGGAGGGGGAGCCCCCAGAGCATTCGGCTTTGAAGGCCAATGGGGCCTGAGTACAGGAGCACCCCAGGACTGGGGGAAACAGAGACTCCACTCTCGGAGGGCGCACACAAGTTCTCGGGCACGCTGAGACCCACGGCAAAAGCACTGACCGCATATAAACCTGGGCCAGACCTACCTGCTGGTCTTGGAGGGTCTTCTGGAGAGGCAGGGGTCTCCCGTGGCTCACTGCGGGGACAAAGACACTGGCGGCAGAGGTACTGGCCAATAATCATCAGCGTGAGCTTCCCTGGAGGCCGCCACTTGGGGGCCGGAACCCGGCCCCAGCCGACACCCGCCGTAGGCTCCAGTGCTGGGAAGCCTCAGGCCAAACAACCAAAAGGGTGGGAACACGGCCGCACCCATCGGCAGACAGGATGCCTAAAGACTTCCCGAGACAGCCCTCTAGACACGCCCCTTGACACGGCCCTCCACGCCAGAGAGCCAAGATGCAGCTCCACCCACCAGTGGGCAGGCACTGGCCGCTCCCACCAGGAAGCCTGCAGCGGCTTCCAGCTTTCCCCACCAGGGGGCAGAAACCAGAAGGAAGAGAACTATTCAGTACAATCCGGCAGCCGGAGGAACCGGGTCCACAAACGCTGACCAGAACCTACCCTGGGACCAGCTGGATCCTGGCCCTTGGGTGACGAGAGGGAGTGTACTGCCGGGACACATAGGACATCCCCTACAGAGGGCCACTTCTCCAACGTGAAGAAACATGACTAACCTTCCACATACATAAAAATACAAATAGAAATTTAGAAAAAAAGTGACACAGAAGAAAAATATGTTCCAGACAAAAGAACAAGATGAAAATATTCTGTTTTGGGGGGCTTCCACTGTTTCAGTAGAGACCTTAGCTGTCATGCATTGTTGATCCTAAAAGGTGATTTGTTTTCCCAATCACATTTAATATTTTCTGTTTCATTTAGTCTTCAGCAGTTTTTCACTGTCTTGTATCTATGATATGTGCTGTCACTTAATTTTATCCTGCTTGGGGTTAGCAGAGATTCTTGAAACTATGGCTTGATGTCTTTAATCAACTTTGATAAATTCTCTGTCATTCTCTCTTTAAATATTGTGTCTGCCCCCATTTTCTCCTTTCTGCCCTTTTGTGCATTGAATTACATGAATGTTAGACTATATGCCATGCCCTATATGTCTCTTATTCCACTTTTATGCTTTATGCTTTATTTTTCGATGCTTTCTATTAAAATTCCTTCCAGTTCACTAATTGCGAATATATTCACCCTATCCTCTTGGCAGGTAGCTAGAGTAGGGGCATAATACCTCAATCCAGTGAGGGGATTTACTTCTGTGAGGCTCAGTTTTAGACTTTGTAAGGCTTGGTCTAGCTTTGATTCAGTGCTACTTTTATCTTGTAGTTCTTGAAGAGTCCTTGGGTATTTTCCATGATTCCTCACCCTTAGAGGGTCTTGAACTTCAATGTTATCTCTTTTGTAATGTCAGATTGCTGAAAGTGCCACTTAGCTTTTCAGCTACATTCTGCTATGTTCCTTAAGCCCTCTCTCTATCCCCACCCCCCAGCAAGCTTTTAAAAAAATGGTAAATGGCTCAAGGGAATAAATATGTCAGACTCACATTCCTGCATCTTGACCTCTCAAGTTCTTGTAACCTTAGAATCTCCCCAGTGTTTCCAAATAGATTATATTTAAAAATTTTACCCAACTTTTCCTACCATTCTTGGTGAGAGTATTGATCTGTCACAAGCCATCTAAATAGCCATAATACCGTATTTTTTTATCATCTAAAAAATAGATGTTCAGGAAAATCTTCAGTAAAAAAATCCATACCAATGTAAACTGGAAGAATGAAAAGACTCAGCAAAGCAAAAGGATAATCTGGTCTCTAATGTATATCGAGACGGCATAGCCTCCTATGAATGAGACATTTCTCCCAGTTCCAAAGGAACAGCTGTAAATTGAGCAGGGTCCCACAGTAGACCTGGGAGAAACCAAGCAGAATATCATATGTTAAAAAACAACTTCAAAGTGTCCCGCATAGAAGAGATGTGAGATCAAGACGTCTCTGGGAATTCCCTGGAGGTCCAGTGGTTAGGACTCCGCACTTTCACCGCCAAGGGCTTGGGTTCGATCCCTGGTCAGGGAACTAAGATCCCGCAAGACACGTGGCACGGCCAGAAAAAAAATGAAAGACCTCTCTTTGGTTACCGTATCACACACACACACACACACACACACACACACACACACATACTATATACTGAGGCTCTGACCTCTGAAGGAGTGGAAAAAGTAGATGTTTGGCATAAATAATTAATTAAATGTGTGATTCTTTCTAGATGTCTGACTTGTCTGGCAAGAGTATGATCTCCCTGAGGGCCGGGAAAAGGTTGCCTTTTGCACCCTTCTAATCTGATTATCTCAGTGCCTAGCACACAGCATGCATTCAGTAAATTTTAGCTATTGTTTTGGAAACAAAGGAAAGAAGAGAAGAGGCACCTTTAAGAGAAAGTGTCCCTTAGAGAAGCAGCAATAAAAACAAATCACAATTATCAAAGGTTCCTGAGGCTGAATGTGCTTGACTTGTGTGTCACTGTCAGAGCGCCCTGGAGTAGGAATCAAGCAACCATTTCTGAAACTTAGCAGTTTGTCCATTCTCTGTTCTCCACCTTCCGTACTCCTCTGTCCCAATGGAAAGAGGAAGGTTAATCTTCTCATATTAGAGGCTCCTGGCCTCATTGAGTTTCATGTGGTATTGAGTGGGTTGTTAAAAGAAAAATCCAAAGAGAGACCAAAGTAATGGTTTATGTGAAGTAACTGTAATATTCAAATTAAAGCTATAAGTCAGCTATGCAAATAAGCCTATGCCCAGGGCAGAAATGCAATCAAACAGCCTGCAGAAGGAAACTCAATAAGCACTGCATCTTCTTCTATTACCTCGTGAGTAAGTTTCCTGAGAGTCCGGGTCTTGTGGGGACACTGAGAGTGTAGCTTCAGGCGTTCCGGTAGTTCTCACAGCAACTGTACTGGGACCTGACAGCATTCTAAAGCTCCAGGAAGGGTTGAGCAGTTTGCATCTGTGTCTCCATCAGAAGGCATTAAATATGCATCTGATCACGAGAGTAGTTAGGAATAGGAGGCGCCTATGGGGGAAATTGCTTGAAATGATAGCTATATGTACGTGCTTTCCCTCGGAAATGGCTTTGGGACTAAAATTCTCACAGGAGAGTTGGTTAGAGAATGGGAGATTATCCAAAGGAGACTGGTTGTCGACAGTTTTGGGGAGGGGTAGACCAAAAGTCATGGTTAGTCACCAAAGATAGGACCCAGTCTTACCCATGGAATTTAATTTGTGCCATTTGCTGGTGGCCATAGAATCATAGAAGCCAAGTGACCATCCATCCAGGTTTGCCCAAGAGAGTTCCATTTTAAAACTATTGTTCCAGCATAATTGTTACTATTACCCCCTTTCACTCTTAAGCATGTCCTGGTTAGAATGATAAATTATATGATCAACCTACAAAGCAAGGATCTTCAAAATCATTCACCTTTCAGATAAGTGTTCAGTCCAATAGCATAGGAAGTCACACATCTCATAGCCCAGATTTACGTTCATTAGTGATGAGGCTGGTAAATTTCCTGTCTCTAGAATTTTTCAGGCACAAGCTAGATAAGGAGATGAGGTAAAGGAGATTCAGATGGCAAAAAGGAGGCTGAGACAATGACTACGGTGTTCTCTCTTTCCCTGAGATTCAGCAAGAATCAGAGGTTCAGCAAGAAACAGATCCAAAGGGGAAATAGTTTCTCAAGTTTCTGCAAGGAGATGGCAGCTGAGGAAGGGTTCTGAGTCCAAGTTCCTCACTTTCTTTATTAGATCCCGATCAGGGGAGAAGAAGTGAGACAGAGGTAAAAAATGTCAGGGTGGTTATAGGTACTACATGCCCCACCCTGCCCCCCAGTTGAAACCTGGACTCAGGCTCTAGTTTGGATTCAAGGACAGCAAATTCTTGCTAGATGTGTCAGCACCTAGGCGTTTTTCTCAGCCAGGATAGGGTAGCTTTTGCTGGAGTATTAAAATTTTGGTGGCTTAAAACAATAAAGTTGTTTTTTCTCTGCCACACTTTCCATCATGTGTTGGCTGGGTGCTCTCACTCAAGTCATAGTTACTCTAGAACTCCATATTCCCATGGTCACTGAAGCAGGGAAAAGGGGAGGTGGCGACTCACTCCCTAGCTCTGAACATTTCTGCCTCTTCTGACACTCATTACTTCTACTCACATTTCACTGGCCACAGAAAATCACATTCACATGGCTACACCTAATTTCTTATCTTGTTCATGGAAGGCAGGGAACAGGAACTATTTGGAGAATAGCACCAATAGCACAGGATTACGGGAGAGAGTCCACAGCCAGCATGTCCAAGTGCCTGGTACACAGCAGAAGCCACGCATATGCCAGCTCCCTCCCGAGAAACATCGCCATCCTTTGGAACCCTTCCCTCCCAGCTCCTCTCTTTGCGAGGAGACACCAGCATTGGAGACTGTTTAGCCTGGGGACTCAGGAGGGGAAGAAACCTGGACAGTACTCCTCAAGCAGGTGAAGAGTTATTACATGAATCATAGGCAAGGACTTACTTGCTATATTCTGGCCCCGGCACATCAAAACTTCAGCAGCGGCAGAAGCGGCAGCAGCAACAGAACCAGTCTTTATTGATATGGCACTTACTATACGCCAGGCGCTGTTTAAAGGGCTTCACTATGCGTTTACTCCTCACAACATTTATTTAAGATAGTTACAACCAGTGTTCTCTTTTTACAGATGAGAAAACTGAGGCAAATGAGGCAAAGTAACATCTCCAAGGTCAATGGTTATTAAGTGTCTAAGCTGGGACAGAAGCCCAGGCAGAGTGCTCCAGATTCCGTGATCCTTTCTTTACCTGTGTGCTAGACTGACTGCTTGGCAAATCAAGACATATGTCTGTCTTTTTGTTTTTTGGGTTTTTTTATGTTTACCAGTTTATTAAAAGATATGATAAAGGATACAGATGAACAGCCGAATAAAGAGATACACAAAGCAAGGTCTGGGAGAGTCCCAAGGGCAGGAAGAGTTGGGGTATGTCACTGTCTTGGAAGACACCTCTCTTGATGTCATTAGATGCTACTGGATAACCATAGGTGCTATCGGGTAACAACAGCATCTAATGGAATAGCGTGTACTAAAATGGTGTTTACCAGGCAATGGAACTCCTGGGGGCATATGAAATGATTTATCAATACCTTAAGAGCATTAAATCGAACTGAATCACATGGTGATAAGTGCATTTCCTTTTCACTGCTTTGTTCTTTGTTTCCCAATCCTTCTAATTATGTCAAAAAGCAAACTTAGATGTCAAGGACATACTGGTACTAACCATCACTTATTAATCTCACTTTGGAGGAAAACAACGAAGGCCTCCCTCGGGCGCAGTCTTTTGCCAGCAACAGTGTCTGCCTAGAATTAAAAAACATTGTTTTGTTTGCATTGTATGTATTGTTATTGTTACTTTCTATTATTGGAAAGTGATGCTAGATTTCCACTGTTTCATTTTAAATTACATTTGTTTAAGTAAAAAAAGTGAGTTGATATGGTAAAGTAGAAAATAAATAGCATGGGTGGTAATCAGATGGGCCCCAGATGGTGCAAGCGGCGGGTCAAAGACTAGAATTTGGGAAACAATATTCTGTACGGAGAGGTTTTCAGGGTAGCAAGTTGGACTTGTGTAGATGATAAATTCTTTTCCTTAAAGAATTAAGGGGGACACATGGCCTGAGATGGTAGCTAGCTGTGTGACCCCGGGCAAATTTCCTACCATTGCAGAAGCCCCAGGCTACCATCTACAAACTGGGAGAAATAAAACTTAGCTCTCAGGGTTCTTGAGATTATTAAGGCATATCATGGGGAAAATATTGCCTGGCTCACCTTGCTAGGTGTTGTGAAGATCAAGCATTCATTCCATTTTAAGAAACCTACTGCATGCTGGGCACTTAGAAGACAACCTCAGCTTTTGCCCTTGCAGAGCTGGGTCTTGTGGGAATTTACGCAAAGAATAGGAACCAGAGAAACAAAACCATGGAACTGCCATTTATCAAGGATTCACCAGAGGCCAGGTGTTGAGCTAACTGTCACACGTGTATTTTCCTATTTCATCCTAACAACAGTTCTGCGAGGAAGAAGGTAATTGTCATCATTCCCATTATAGATGGGAATCCGGAGACTTAGAGGGATAAGGAGCTTACAAAAGGTTATGAAACCGGTGAATGGTAGAGCCGGGATTCAAACTCACAAGTGTTTTCTTCTTAAAACAGATGTCATCCAGGAAACTAGAGGTGGGATGGATTTTAGCAAGGAGGATGGAGCTGCAATAAAAGCACGTAACAGTCAGTCCGGCATGCACCCAAGCACTTTGTGGATTGTACAGCATTAACACAGGAAACGTGTCGGTACTCATTATTCCTACTGAATTATTTTTAGAGTCAAATCTTCCCCAAGGGACATATGAAGTTCTCCAAGTGCCCGGGGAAGTGTGGGGGGGGACTTCCTTTATTAGAGCATTGTTCCTCCATGCTTCCCAAGATTTCTGGCACACAGGAATCACCCCAGGGATCTTATTAAATGCAAATTCTAAGCCTGGCAACCCAATCCAAAAATGGGCAGAAAACCTAAATAGACATTTCTCCAAAGAAGATAAACAGACTGCCAACAAACACATGAAAAAATGCTCAACATCATTAATCATTAGAGAAATGCAAATCAAAACTACAATGAGATATCATCTCACACCAGTCAGAATGGCCATCATCAAAAAATCTAGGAACAATAAATGCTGGAGAGGGTGTGGAGAAAAAGGAACACTCTTGTACTGCTGGTGGGAATGTGAATTGGTACAGCCACTATGGAGAACAGTATGGAGGTTCCTTAAAAAACTACAAATAGAACTACCATATGACCCAGCAATTCTACTACTGGGCATATACCCTGAGAAAACCATAGTTCAAAAAGAGTCATGTACCAAAATGTTCATTGCAGCTCTATTTACAATAGCCCGGAGATGGAAACAACCTAAGTGTCCATCATCAGATGAATGGATAAAGATGTGGCACATATATACAATGGAATATTACTCAGCCATAAAAAGAAACGAAATTGAGCTATTTGTAATAAGGTGGATGGACCTAGAGCCTGTCATACAGAGTGAAGTAAGTCAGAAAGAGAGAGACAAATACCGTATGCTAACACATATATATGGAATTTAAGGGAAAAAAATGTCATGAAGAACCTAGGGGTAAGACAGGAATAAAGACACAGACCTACTAGAGAATGGACTTGAGGATATGGGGAGGGGGAAGGGCAAGCTGTAACAAAGCGCGAGAGAGGCATGGACATATATACACTACCAAACATAAAATAGATAGCTAGTGGGAAGCAGCCGCATAGCACAGGAGATCAGCTCGGTGCTTTGTGACCGCCTAGAGGGGTGGGATAGGGAGGGTGGGAGGGAGGGACACACAAGAGGGAAGAGATATGGGAACATATGTATAACTGATTTACTTTGTTATAAAGCAGAAACTAACACACCATTGTAGAGCAATTATATTCCAATAAAGATGTAAAAAAAAAAAATTCTAAGCCTGGAGTGGGACCTTAGTTTCTGCATTTCTAATTAGCCCCCATGGTCTACAGACCACAGTTTTTCTAGCAAGGTATTAAAGCCCTCAGAGCCCACGGGGTGGTGATCTTTCCCCCACTCTCCCTTGCAAAGTGCCCTCCTAGGCTCTAAATCAAGGTGTAGCCCATGCAACAGGGTGGGCAGTCTCCCTGCCTCAGTGGAAATGGGCAGGACCAAGTAGGGTTGGATGCACAGCGTGGCAGCTTCAGCTCAGCTTGGAAAGGCAGGTGGGGGCCTGCTGGCTCATCAATCCCCACCAGCAATTAGCCAGAGGGAAGCTGGTCCGAGGAGCCATTCACATTTACAGGTCGCTCCAATAGCCCTGCCCACATTCACTCAAGGGCACCACAAAGTGTATATTATTGAGGGTAATGAAAAAGCCTATAAAATGAGCAGTTAAATGGCACTTACTCAGGGAGTGGGAGCTCATCTGGGTACGGGAGTCTCCCTTTTGCATGGGAGTGGCCTTTTGGCATTAGTTCTTTGGTTGTTTTCCTGTCTAGCTGTCCGGGTGCTGGGCTGGTGCAAATTAAGCAGGTACGGGGCATCGGACTCTTCTTGGGGGTCACCTACTTTCATGCTCACTCCTACCCAGATGGATAGATGAGGCTGCCGAGCCTCAGACAAGCTAAGCAAGGGATAACTCAGATTCAACCACAGACCTGCGGACTCCAAATTCCAGTCTGGAAATGGCCTGGGGAGTTGGGGGAGGGGAGATATCTGTGAACTACCTGAAATTGTATGCAAAGCTGTGTGTGGGTGTGTGCATATAGCCTTTTTGTGTGTGGAGAGAATAGCTATATTTCATCAGATTCTCAAAGGCACCTGTGATTCTCCCAGAAGGAAACAGCTCCCCGTCTAGATGGTTCACCTGAAAAAGAAGTGCCCTGGTACAGTGGTTCTCAGTCTTTTTTAGCAAGAGAGCCTGGGTTTTAATGTCGGAATTTTCAACCTCCTTTCGGGAGATAGTTGGGATTTCAGAGTCTATTACTTGAAAAACACACAACAAAAGGAGCTCTGAATTCAGGCCTGTTTTCAAGTGAATCTGTGTTTTAATCATTATACAGTCTTCCCTCAGTATCCATGGGGGACTGATTCCAGGACCCAGCTGAGATACCAAAATCCGCTGATGCTCAAGTCCCTTATATAAAATAGTCTAGCATTTGCGTATAACCTATCCTATACTTTATCTCTTGATTACTTATAATAACGAATACAATGTAAATGTTAGGTAAATAATTGTAAATACAATGTAAATACTATGTAAATAGTTGCCAATGTGCGGTAAATTCAAGTTCAGCTTTTTGGAACTTTCTGGACTTTTGTTAGTTAATATTTTCAATCCACAGTTGATTGAATCCGTGGATTCGGAAGCCTGTGGATATGGAAGGCCAGCTGTACCAGCATCAGCATACAGTCAGTAAACAGGAGTCAGTGAATGTGCCAAATATTGTTTCTTTCCTTCACCCTCTATTCCCAACCAGTATGTGGCAGGAATGAGTCTAAATGACAGAGATCCCTCCCCCTAATCCAACTTATGCCACAGTGTCATATACCTACAACAAGCACAAGAGGACAGTCCCTGTCTTCATCACAAGAAGCAGTTCATGACAGTCATTAAGAGCCCCAGCGGTGTTTGGGGGCAAAATGCAGTTGTAATACCATTGGCCAGTCACCCCAGTTTACCAATCTATGGAATGGGGATAAGAATAATATCTACCTCATAAGGAGTGTTGTAAGGATTAAAGAGATGTTGTACATAAAGCATTGCTACCATTAATTTAGCACTTCCAAGGTGCCGGCCACCTTACATTATCTCATTTAATGGTGAGGTTCTGAATGTTTAAGTAGCTTGATCAAAGTCCCTGGAAGTGCTGTGATTTGAATTAGGTCTGTCCAGAATCTAAATCCATAGGCGATATGCTTTCTACTCTCTCAACCGTCTCTCTATGCCCTGAATACCATCACAGAGCCAGGCACACATAGGCACTTAATAGATATTTGTTCATTTAAATGGGTCTAGGTTCTAACCCAACATACATGTTTGAAAATGAAACAGCAAGAATCAGCTGGAGGCCTTCTCTGAACATTGGCTTGAGGTGCACACACCGTGGGCTGCTGAGAAACAGTGTACTGTTTTTAAAACAAGGTGTTGACAGGCGTTGTAGAAAAGAGTCTGGGGATGGCATTCGATAACGCAGACCCTAGACTTGACTGGATGACATGGCCATGATTTCACCTCTCTGAGCTCAGCTGCAGTATGAGAGTATCAACAGCCGTCTTGCCTGCCTTCTGGAGCTGGTTATAAGGAGTGAGTGAGATCACTTACATGCAATTGTCTGACACTGTAGGCAAGGTTTTCTCATTACAGGCATTACAACCATAGTGACAGGTAGAAAAGTCCCAAGAGAACTCCAACATAGTTCTGCTTGGAGGAAATATTACATTGAAAAGCAGGGGACAAGAAGGAGCCAGGGCTATGGAAAGACTTTCTTGTCTTCAATGGAAACCTAAAAGTAACTGATTTTGGGTCTTAAGGCTACTATGGAAGCAAAAACAAGTGGCTGAAATTCATGGCCTTCCCAAATTCATCTTGTAGAAAGAGTTAAAAGTGATTTAAATAAGATATTTACCAACAATCAACTTTACCACCAAACTGACCTAGTTTTCCTTAAAACATTGGTAGCCTAGCAGCTGGGGGACAGGAGGAATTTCATTACATAAACACAGAAGGCTGGTCAAAGGATCTGTAAATGCCAGGAAGCCTCTATTCAAAAAGCTCTGAACTGGATTTGTACAGTTCAAGAGGTGGCAGAGATCAGGAAATGATTTCCAACAGAAAACAGCACAGAGTCTGCCTTTCAAGCTGACGGAGCAAAGCTCTCCAGAAATGTCCGTGACAGCTGGGCAGTTGTTCCCAGAGAGAAGAAGCAAGGAGGCTGAACCCAGGCCAGGGTCAGCCTCCCGGCACACCCACGTGTGCCCCCAGGTTTGGCCGGGCCACCAGCTTTAGTAATCAGGCTGCAAAGACTGCAAGCAGACCCTCCCTTGGGAAGCTTCCCCAGCAGTTACAAAGCAGTGTCCTATGAGGAGCTGATGGAATAAACCACTGACTTGCCTGGTAATTCCGATTGATCCTCCTGTTTTCCAAGCAGAGCTCTGGTTGGAATTAAAGAAGCTACAATTAAAGTACCTTATTTGGGCATGCTGTAATTAGTCGCCAATTCAGCGTGCCATCAAATGTAATCCGAATATAAACACCAAGGCTGCAGGTACCAATCTCCTGGTGAGTTCTGGAAACTAGTGAGCTCAACCTGCCTTTCTCGTAAGACCTTATCACCCCTGAGTGACTCACCTGGGTGGGTCTCAGTGAGAATGAGCCCCCAGGCAGTCTGTCTTTCTAAACATTTCTAAGACCTGTGAGTTGGACTTCCAGGGAGCAGATTTATCTCATTACCACGTAGAGAAGCTTGGGTTGAAGGCAGTTTTTCAATCTACACTTCAAAGGGAACGGTGTGGCTTTGTGATCAAACACAAGCTTTGGGGCCACTATTTATCCATTCAACAAATATTTACTGAGTCCCTGCTGTGTGCAAGACCTCGGGGATTCAATAAGGAATAAGACAGGATGATCTGCTGGAAACTCGATGAGAGCAAAACCATGAACTGAGGCTGTGTGACCTTGGCTAAATGAGTTGACCTCTCTGAGGCTTAGTTTGCTTATTAATGAAGTGGGGATAATAACATTCATCTCACAGTGTTGTAGTGAAGACTGAAAGTGAGAAAAGATGTAAACATCTAGTACTTTGCCCAGCACAGAACCGAGCTGGGACTGGAAGGTCAGTCTCCGGATGAGTCCAGCCCCTGACTCTAATGTGCTTCCACTAGCTGCTCCGCCGCACCTCAGAGCAGGGCTCAGATGGAAGGAGGACCTGGAAGTATGAGCCAGAGTCATGTGACTACTTTCCTCCACTTGGAGCTTGGCGTTTTCCTATCGCCACTAGAAGTGTGTGAGTTAGCCATACAGGTTCAGAGATTGTCTGCTTTGCACTGGGAAAGCCTCCACCTAACATTATTTATGTGCATGGCTATGCTCTGCTGGATCCTTAGCTCCAGAAATCCCCCGCCCCCTCCTGCTTCTCATTAATCAGGTCATTTCCCAGTTCCCCATAGAATTTTGCCTAATGTCCCGGGCTGTAGGGAATGGAGCCCGGCCGCAGTAATAAGTGGGCATATTCAGCCAGCCTGAGGCAGGCGCCTCTACATGTATTCTCATGGCACCCGGGTAGCTTTTCCTTTCAGGTGTGTCTGGTCTCCTCCCTGCCCCTGATACCCAGCCCACTCACTCAGTCATCCACAAGGATGTTAACTGCGGCTCGGGACTGCTTTCACATACATTATTTCCTCAACACATGGCATCAACTGTCAATTGTTTAAACTAAAAAACTCAGATTTCATCCTTGATCTCTCTGCTTTCAACCATCACATCCAATCCATCAGCATGTCCTGGGCACTTGATCTTCCAAACGTGATCTGCCCATTTTTTTCCATCTTCACAACCACAACCAAATCACCACCATGCAATCACCTCCCAGTCAGGCTCTCTGCTTCTGCTGCTTATGATCTGTTCTTCACACAGTGGCCAGAGAGATCTTTTTAAAAATGCAAATCAGATCAGGTTACGCTCCTAGTCAAGACACTGCAACAGCTACCATCACACTTAGAATCTAGTCCAAACCCCTTGCTCTGACCTCGTGCCCCAAAGCCCTGCCCTGCCCTCCTGCTGCACCCTGCCGCCCCCTAAGGCTTCTGCAGCCCCAGGGTCTTTGCATTAGCTGTTGACTGCCTAGCACTTACTCCACAGACCTTGGCCTGGATGGAAGCTTTCTTAATGTTGACTCTTCAGAAAAGCCTTTCTTGACCTCCCAGCCATTCTCTATCACATCAGCCTTTTAATTTTTGTATCCCACCAATGCCTGATAACTTCCTGTTTTTCTTTAGTCTGTCTCTCCTGCCTAGAATGTAAGCTCTCTGAAAGAGGTATCTTCTCTTTGTATTTCGCTTCATCGAACAGAGCCTGGCATATAGCAGACACTCGGTGTACTTGTTGAGTGAATGAATACTCGTAACAACTATCTGTAAAACGAGGATAAACCCACCTGAGAAAGGTCAGGTGACTTGTATGACGCAGCCAATATGCTGCAGAGCCTCAACTCAAACCTAAGTCTCTGTTACTCTAAAGCTAATGCTCTTTCTACCCTCATCGGCTTCCGATTCGTTTCTCTTTTCCTCCCTCTGCCCACAGCAGCTAATGCAGTGTTACCTGACATTTCATATTTGTGATAAATGCCTGAACATGACCTCAAGTCTTTGCCTCTTTTTTCTGCATTGGCCTATGGCTCACACCCCAAATGTTTGCATTTTTAGCCCGTGCTGCTTTTCTAAATCAACAGTAAACACTTATTCAAAGCAGACCCAGCCAGCATCCTTTACCTTTTACAAGAGATGCCCACCACTCATCAAGCATCTGGCATTTCTGTCCACCATCCCTGCATAAAAGAGGTGTCCACCACACTGCAGATCAGAACGGGGATGGGGAGTTTCTCTCCATGAGGAAGATTCAACCAAGATTGCCACCCTGGGGCTGGCTGACCAAGCTTTCCGGAATGGAGGTACCATAAGAGCTTCAAAATCCAAGACTGGGGCTGGGGGCAGGAAAGGGGGAGTGATTTGGGATGAGAGCGTGGTGCCATTTGCACAGAGAACTCGTAAAGGGGGGAAGGGCATGCTTGTGGGGAGTGCCGGGTGGTTCTGTAGTGCAGGCGTGAGTGTGTGATTTGGGACAATCGGCCCCTGTCCACGTACCTGTAATCACCTTTTTAAAGTAGAAATGAACAGCACTGAACTGGGAGTTAGAACACTTACCTTTGAGCACTGTCTGTGATCTACGTACTGCAAGGCCTTGGGCAAGTCTCGTGACTTTCCTGTCTCTCAGAATCATCATCTCATGTGGTTATGGGTCAACACCCCACCCCGGCTCACCCCAGAGCTTTTGTGGGGACCACACCAGATGATCGATGGAACAGGATCTGTGCAAGAGAAAGCAATTATCATTGTGGTTCTTAGAATAAAGGATCCCACACATTGCAATTCAACCCACAGGATATAGAGTAGGGGCAGGCAGGGGTAGGGGACTTCGGATTTTCAACCCCATTTCGCTATCTATGAATCACTGATCCCACCCCTTCTAAAGGGCCGGGGTCCCACCTTCTGCCCCACCCACTCCACAGACTTCCCTCAGACTCTTCATTCATCCAAATCTGGCCAAGAACAATACTGCTGCCCTGGGGAGAAGACCTCCTTAGGTTGCTGAAATCACAGTGGCCCCTGAGGGAAAGAAATCCAGCCACCGACTCAATCCAATAGGGAAGCAAAGAAAATGGCTCTTCTGCAAAAAGGGGTTTACCCAGAAAGGCCACACCAAATCAAGGAGATTTTCCTCAGTGACCAAAAAGCTAACCCATCCCACATGAGACCAAGGCTGACATCTGTGGAGGCAAATGGGAAAGGGCTACAATCATCACAGATCTCATCGTCTTAGGAGTTGGGCTAATGATGGACATAAATCCAGCCTCACATCTGGGTGATTTTTTCGGCACCGTACTTCGCAGCCCTAAAATCATTTGGTTGAGAAAGGGCAGGGGATTACATTATTCACATGTGTGTAAAACTAGTAAGAGTACCACTTCTGCCCTAACATGTTTAAACTTCTGTGGGAGGTCTGGGCATCCAGCCTTTGGACCACCTGCATCTGAGTTTGTGAAGTCACTTGAGCAACTGGTCTTCACGGGGCCAACACCATATTCTCTGCAAAGAAATACCCAGCCCCTCTGCAAAGAAAACACCTAGCGAAGGGCTGTTGAAGCACTGTTTTATGTCAGTCTCAGCCTATTGATAGTGATGCTATTGGCTAGAAATGACTGTGGGCACTCACCTGGGCCCCATACTACCTGTGGGAGCCCCCAAAGGCACTTCCCCAACCAGAGCCAGTGCTGTGGCTGGACCAACCCTTGTGGCTTTTATTATGATAGCAAGATACACCTCAGCAACAACCATCAGGAAGCTTTGAAAAGACAAGGTTAACTACTCACAAGTCCTGGAAGGTACAGGACACACCCAAGGCCACACAGTGAGGTCGTGGGTAGAGAAAAAAAGAGTGTGGACCTTGGGTCCTGCCTTTATTGGGGTCGGGGCTGGGGTGCCTAGGGTTTCGCGGGTTCACTCTTTATTGGTGAATTTAAAACATAAGATTGGGAATTGAAGCACAGGAAGGGAAAAGCAGGCAGTCAGAAGGCCACTTATCTAGGTTAGCTAGGTCTCTCTAAAAGGAGAACTTCACAGATGGGGCGGCTTGGCTTTTTATCTAGTTGTGTAGGTGGCAATGTGGTTTTTTCCAAACAGATGTCTTTGAAGTGGTTGCTTGGCAATCAAAAGGTTGATATCATGTGCTTATATTACAATCAAAAAAGCTAATTGTCAGGTGTTTACACTACAAGCACACTATATTCAATGCAATTCAAATTGTATTTATTGAGCACCTGGTAGATGCAGGCTTGATGCCAGGAGGATGATCTTACAGATCTAAAGTCAAGCCTTGGTTCTGCTGCTTATTACCATGGGATCATGATAACGTGTGTGACTTAACTTCTCCAAGCCTCCGTTTCTTCATCTGTAAACTGAAGAAAATGATAAAGTTTCATTCGTAGGGTTTAGATGGTGTTCCAAGAAAAATGCATATGAAAGTGATTTTAAATAAAAAGTGCTATTAGTTTGTTAAATAACCCTATAGATGTCATCAGCAGGAGCAGGAAGTGCTCCTTGGGGAGCAGACAGTCTCTTCCTCGTCTGGCTGGAATGAAAGAGTGTCTTGAGAAACCTCCATGATTTTGGTAAAATGAAATGCTTCCAATTTCATTCTTTTACATGTAGCTGTCCAGTTTTCCCAGCACCACTTATTGAAGGGACTGTCTTTTTTCCATTGTCTATTCTTGCTTCCTTTGTCATAGATTAATTGACCATAAGTGTGTGGGTTATTTCTGGGCTATTCTGTTCCATTTATCTATGTGTCTGTTTTTGTGCCAGTATCATATTGTTTTGATTACTGTAGCTTTGTAGTGTAATCTGAAGTCAGGAGCCTGATTCCTCCAGCTCTATTTTTCTTCCTCAAGATTGTTTTGGCTATTTGGGGTCTTTTGTGTTTCCATACAAATTCTAAAGTTATTTGTTCTAGTTCTGTGAAAAATGCCATGGTATTTTGATAGGGATTGCATTGAATCTATAAATCGCCTTGGGTAATATGGTCATTTAAACAATATTAATTCTTCCAATCCAAGAATACAGTATATTTTTCCATCTGTTTGTGTCATCTTCAATTTCTTTCATCAGCGTGTTACAGTTTTCCAAGTATAGGTCTTTTACCTCCTTAGGCAGGTTAATTCCTAAAACATTTTCTAACACCATATTCAAAAATAAATTAAAAATGGATTAAAGACCTAAATCTAAGCCCAGAAGCCATAAAACCTCTAGAAGAAAACATAGGCAGAACACTCTTTGACATAAATCGTAGTAATATTTTTTTTTTGGATCTGTCTCCTAAGGCAAAGGAAACAAAACCAAAAATAAGCAAATGGGACCTAATTAAACTTAAAAGCTTTTGCACAGCAAAGGAAACCATTGACAAAACAAAAAGACCACCTACTGAATGGGAGAAAATATTTGCTAATGATATGACTGATAAGGGGTTAATATCCAAAATATATAAACAGCTCATACAACTCAACATCCAAAAAACAAACAACCAGATTAAAAAATGGGCAGAAGACCTGAATAGACTTTTTTCTGAAGAAGACATACGAATGACCTACAGGCATAGAAAAAAGTTCAACATCCCTAATCATCAGAGAAATGCAAATCAAAACCACAATGAGATATCACCTCACATCTGTCAGAATGGCTATCGTCAAAAAGATCATAAATGTTGGTGAGAATATGAAGGAAAAGGAACACTTGTACATTGTTGGCTTCAGTAGTTGTGGTGTGCGGGCTCTAGAGTGCAGGCTCAGTAGTTGTAGGCATGGGCTTAGTTGCTCCGAGGCATGTGGTATCTTCCTGGACGAAGGCCCGAACCCGTGTCCCCTGCATTAGCAGGCAGATTCTTAACCACTGCGCCACTGTAGAAAACAGTAGTGAGGGTCCTCAAAAAACTAAAAATAGAACCACCAAAAGATCTAGCAATACCACTCCTGGGTATATATCCAAAGAAAATGAAAACACTATTTTAAAAGATACATGCACCCTGATATTCATAGGAGCATTACTTACAATAGCCAAGATATGGAAGTGTCCAGCAACAGATGAATGGATAAAGAAGATGTGATATATATATATGGACTTTAAGGGTATTATGATTAATGAAATAACTCAGAAATAGAAAGACAAATATTGTGTGGTATCATTTATATGTGGAATCTAAAAAATAAAACAAAGTAGTGAATGTAACAAAAAGGAATCAGACTCACAAATATAGAGTACAAACTAGTAGTTACCAGTGGGGAGAGAGGAGAAGGGAGGGGCAGGATGTGGATGGCAGATTAAGAAGTACAAACTATTATGTATAAAATAAACAAGTTATAAGGCTATATTGTACAGCACAGGGAATATAGCCAATATTTTATAATAACTATACATAGAGTTTAATGTTTAAAAATTGTGAATCACTATGTTGTACACCTAAAACTTATATAATATTGTAAATCAACTATACTAATTTTTTTTAAAAAGTAGCATTATAGCTAAATTGTCACAGAAAGAAAGAAAAGAAGGAAGGAAGGAAGGAAGGGAGAGAGAAAGAAAAGAAAAGAAAAGGAAAGAAGAAAGAAAGAAAGAAAAAGAAAAGAAAGAAAGAAAGAAAAGAAAGAATGGTGGACTTACTAAAGTGACCTTGGGTGAGTTAGTTACCCTGTCTGTTCCTCAGTTTTCTTATCTGTCAAACAGTGCTGTGAAGATTAACTAAGGTAATACTATGTAAAGTACCTGGAGCAGTGCCTGACATAAGCAAGTTCTGTATGTGTGTTTGCTATTTGTTATTATCGCGTAGATTTAAAAGGCAGGCTCCTCACAACTTGAAAAGGTCTTGGACTAGAGACCTTCCCTGACCATCCTATTTCACGTTGCACTCACCCAACTACCCACTCCCTGGGTTGTCAAATAAAATACAAGATGCTCAGTTAAATTTGAATTTCAGATAAATAATGAATCATTTTTAGTGCAAGCACATCCCATGCAACATTTGAGACATACTTAAGCTGAATAAAGTATTTGCTGTTTATCTGAAATTCAAATTTAACTGGGTTTCCTATATTTTTATTTGCTAAATCTAACAAACCTACCTATCCCTTATCCTGTTAAATAATTCCAGGCAGTGAAAAGTGTTATAAAAGTGTCATTTTTAACTTGTTTATCCTAATGTCTTTCTCAAGGATGTAAACTCCAGGAGACCAGGATCTTGTCTCTCTTCTATCTATCTGTATTCCCAGGGCTCAGCGGCATACCTGGCCCATGGTAGGAACATAACACAAAGGTGTTTTTATAATGACTGAATAAAAGATCTTTGCAGGGCAAGGGAGACTCTCTTGGTAGCATCCAACATTCTGCTTTTCTGGTCTTTCTCAAACGCTACTTTAAAATATCTTTCCAAGCAACATTCCAGTCCACGTACCTCGGTCTGAGCACTCCGTGTTCACAGCATTGGGAGCCCGATCCTTCTCAGAGCTTGGACTTCCATCTGGGCTTTGGCGTGGGGTTATGAAATACGGTCTATTTTTTCTTTGAACTGTGAAGAGTCAATTCTCTGCATTCCAATTCTGTCACAGTCCTGGGCTCCACAGACTACAACAAATGGACTTGCCTTATGCTAATGGCATTTCATTTATCATTATGGTGCCGAATGAGGGGAAACCATTAGGTTGAGCGTGATGTTTTATTAGTGTGTTTTTCTGAGGTCTATGACTCTGCATAACGCAATGAATAAAAATGACCTAAATTGCGCTTCATGAGACATTTTCAGTCTACACTTGCTCAGCCACCCAAGCCTGGTGATGTCTTTGGTAAATAGCATCAGACTTCCAGTCTTCCCTTTTAAAGCATCGTTGTAGGTGCCGCTGGAATTTCATTTCATTTGATTTTTTTTGCATTTTGTAATAACTCTTGTTTCCCATAAAAATGAAAATCACTCAATTATTTTTGACTTTTAGTTTAAAACAATACAGACTTTAGGGACTTACGACCTTGGGCCTGAAATTGGCAACATTTGCCACATTGTTAAAAAGGGTGTTTCTAAATGTGGTTGAAATTGTTCATAGGCCTTTCTGATTTGGAGTGTCATATTTGCAGTGTCTGATGTACTACATTTAAACAGAAATGGCTCTCTCTTTGCTTTGGAATTGCGTGGGTGGTTATTCAAGCAGCACTATTACAGGAAAACACGGGTTTGTAAGGGACTGACGTGGTGGAGGGCGGTTACTCTGTCTTGCCTCCTGGATTTGGCATTATGAGGACCTAATTCTCTAAAAGTTAGTTACTCTGCCCTCAAACTCCTGTAACACAGCGTTTAAAAGAAAAAAGAGGAACGCTAAAATAAATGGGCTTGCCCAAGTGCCGCTGGACAGTTTTCAAAAGGTCTCTTCAAAAGGGACAGCTGTTGAGATCTGGGTCTCAAGCCTTCCTTTCTAGCTGGAAACCAAAGGGAACTCTGCAGCTTACACAAAGCCATATTTCAAGGATGTAAATATTGTTTCACAGACTCCAGCAGTCAGTTTCAGAATACATGAGGGCTTTTTTTCCCCTTTGAGTCAATAACTCATCAGGGAAAAAAAAAGCAGTATGCATAAAGATGTTAGTTAACAACATCATCAATACCAGCAAGAAGAAATTGGAAGCAATCTCTACGTGCAGCATTCTGGAATTGTTAAGTAAATTATGGTGTGTGAACTATGATGAAGGATAATGCATTCATTGAAAGGATAATTAGAAAGATTCAAATACATGGAAAATGTTTACGCTAAAGTATCACGTGAGAGAAAAATTACCAAATAATATGGGAATTGTGATTGCAACCATATCAGTATAACTATGTAGATGAATACGAATTGAAAGAGGAGGCAAACATGAAAATAATAGTTGCATAGAATTAGTTGGATCGAAGGTAATTAATTACCATTTTAAGAATAATTTTGAAAAGCTAAAAATTAATTTTTAAATAATGGTTTAAAAAAAAAGCAATGGCAGAAATGTGCAATCAGTTTAAATCTTTGAATGCAGAGTCTACTTCTTAGTTCACGAGACCATAGCACTAATTAGTGGCAGGACCTGGTTTAAACCCAGGTTTGTCCAACTGTAAAGCCCATATTCTTAACCAGTATTCTGTAACACCTCTTTTGCTATCAAAGACTCAATCCTGCCATACATTATTGAAAAATGTGTCAATTACACTAAATGTCTGTTTAATTCAGCATAAGAAAAATTTGCTCTTTTTTTTTTGATTACATGGGGTTTTCTTGTTCTTTTGTTTTGTTTTATTTGATTTCCTCTGCTTTACCTCGTTATCTTGAAATAGAGCATGGGTGCATGTGTATGCGGCTGGGCAGGGGTGGGGATGGAGGGGAGTGGGGTGTTGTTCCAGATCATAGAAGGCTCTGGTTATTTAGATCTTCTGTGGCTGATGACAGCTACAGATTCTCTAATCAGGATTCCTGGGCCCAGGGAGCCTGTGGCTTCCTGCCTCCTTTGAGGAAATGTTTGGTATTAAATAATCTTTGCAAGCCTGTATGACCCGGTTGTCTTGCCCTAGTGGGACAAAACCATGATGACCATAAACTCTTCTTCCCCTAGGCCTGTTCGTATGAATTGCCATCCCTCTATATCACATTCAGAGCCCATCAGTCATTCTGGATTCAGACTTAGAGATCTTATTAACGTGAATTGTATTTTAAGAACCGCAGCAGAGGAAAATAACCTATGCTTTTGCATTAACGAGAGAAAACAGTAGCAATTGCTTCTGCATATTACGGTTGGGTCTCAGATTCGATGAACTCTGAAATGAGATGGAAAATATAATAAGCATGATTCTGAAAATTGAATAATCAGCATTCCACAGGGATCCAATTGTAATGGATGGAAAGACATAAGTAAAATAAAAGGACTGTTTGCTCTTAAACTTTTCTGAGACTGTCACCATAGAAGTGGACTTATCTCTCCAATTGCCAGCCGAGATGTGGAATAAGGACCACAACACCCAAATCTGAAGTATCACATTTTAAGTCAAGTTATGAAAAAAACAAATCCAGACACTTTTCAATTTATAAGAGTAATCTTCTATCTTTCCTCTAATAACAAGTAAATTGAATCTGCAAAATTATGTCCAGTGTATGATTTTCAACTGTGTAATTATTGTTTAAAGATACATGTCTTCCGCATATATCTGCTGTCTACAAGAGACCCACTTCAGACCTAGAGGCACATACAGACTGAGAGTAAGGGGATGGAAAAAAGTATTTCATGCAAATGGAAACCAAAAGAAAGCTGGAGTAGCAATTCTCATATCAGACAAAATAGACTTTAAAATAAAGACTATTACAAGAGACAAAGAAGGACACTACATAATGATCAAGGGATCGATCCAAGAAGAAGATATAACAATTGTAAATATTTATGAACCCAACATAAAAGCACCTCAATACATAAGGCAAATACTAACAGCCATAAAAGGGGAAATCAAAAGTAACACATTCATAGTAGGGGATTTTAACGCCCCACTTTCACCAATGGAGAGATCATCCAAAATGAAAATAAATAAGGAAACACAAGCTTTAAATGATACATTAAACAAGATGGACTTAATTGATATTTATAGGACAGTCCATCCAAAAACAACAGAATACACATTTTTCTCAAGTGCTCATGGAACATTCTCCAGGATAGATCATATCTTGGGTCACAAATCAAGCCTTGGTAAACTTAAGAAATTTGAAATTGCATCAAGTATCTTTTCCGACCACAACGCCATGAGACTAGATATCAATTACAGGAAAAGATCTGTAAAAAATACAAACACATGGAGGCTAAACAATACACTACTTAATAACAAAGTGATCACGGAAGAAATCAAAGAGGAAATCAAAAAATACCTAGAAACAAATGACAATGGAGACATGACGACTCAAAATCTATGGGATGCAGCAAAAGCAGTTCTAAGAGGGAAGTTTATAGCAATACAATCCTACCTTACGAAACAGGAAACATCTCGAATAAACAACCTAATCTTGCACCTAAAGCAATTAGGGAAAGAAGAACAAAAAAACCCCAAAGTTAGCAGAAGGAAAGAAATCATAAAAATCAGATCAGAAATAAATGAAAAAGAAATGAAGGAAACAATAGCAAAGATCAATAAAACTAAAAGCTGGTTCTTTGAAAGGATAAACAAAATTGATAAACCATTAGCCAGACTCATCAAGAAAAAAGGGAGAAGACTGAAATCAATAGAATTAGAAATGAAAAAGGAGAAGTAACAACTGACACTGCAGAAATACAAAAGATCATGAGAGATTACTACAAGCAACTCTATGCCAATAAAATGGACAACCTGGAAGAAATGGACAAATTCTTAGAAATGCACAACCTGCCAAGACTGAACAGGAAGAAATAGAAAATATGAACAGACCAATCACAAGCACTGAAATTGAAACTGTGATTTAAAATCTTCCAACAAGCAAAAGCCCAGGACCAGATGTCTTCACAGGCGAATTCTATCAAACCTTTAGAGAAGAGCTATCACCTATCCTTCTCAAACTCTTCCAAAATATAGCAGAGGGAGGAACACTCCCCAACTCATTCTACGAGGCCACCATCACCCTGATACCAAAACCAGACAAGGACGTCACAAAGAAAGAAAACTACAGGCCAATATCACTGATGAACATAGATACAAAAATCCTCAACAAAATACAAGCAAACAGAATTCAACAGCACATTAAATGGATCATCCACCATGATCAAGTGGGGTTTATTCCAGGAATGCAAGGATTCTTCAATATACGCAAATCAATCAACGTGATACACCATATTAACAAATTGAAGGAGAAAAACCATATGATCATCTCAATAGATGCAGAGAAAGCTTTCAACAAAATTCAACACCCATTATGATAAAAACACTGCAGAAAGGAGGCATAGAGGGAACTTTCCTCAACATAATAAAGGCCATATATGACAAACCCACAGCCAACATCGTCCTCAATGGTGAAAAACTGAAAGCATTTCCACTAAGATCAGGAACAAGACAAGGTTGCCCACTCTCACCACTCTTATTCAACATAGTTTTGGAAGTTTTAGCCACAGCAATCAGAGAAGAAAAGGAAATAAAAGGAATCCAAATCGGAAAAGAAGAAGTAAAGCTGTCACTGTTTGCAGATGACATGATACTATACATAGAGAATCCTAAAGATGCTACCAGAAAACTACTAGAGCTAATCAATGAATTTGGTAAAGTAGCAGGATACAAAATTAATGCACAGAAATCTCTGGCATTCCTATACACTAAGGATGAAAAATCTGAAAGTGAAATCAAGAAAACACTCCCATTTACCATTGCAACAAAAAGAATAAAATATCTAGGAATAAACCTACCTAAGGAGACAAAAGACCTGTATGCAGAAAATTATAAGACACTGATAAAAGAAATTAAAGATGATACAAATAGATGGAGAGATATACCATGTTCTTGGATTGGAAGAATCAACATTGTGAAAATGACTCTACTACCCAAAGCAATCTACAGATTCAATGCAATCCCTATCAAACTACCACTGGCATTTTTCACAGAACTAGAACAAAAAATTTCACAATTTGTATGGAAACACAAAAGACCCCGAATAGCCAAAGCAATCTTGAGAACGAAAAACAGAGCTGGAGGAATCAGGCTCCCTGACTTCAGATTATACTACAAAGCTACAGTAATCAAGACAGTATGGTACTGGCACAAAAACAGAAATATAGATCAATGGAACAGGATAGAAAGCCCAGAGATAAACCCACGCACACATGGTCACCTTACCTTTGATAAAGGAGGCAGGAATGTACAGTGGAGAAAGGACAGCCTCTTCAATAAGTGGTGCTGGGAAAACTGGACAGGTACATGTAAAAGTATGAGATTAGATCACTCCCTAACACCATACACAAAAATTAGCTCATAATGGATTAAAGACCTAAATGTAAGGCCAGACGCTATCAAACTCTTAGAGGAAAACATAGGCAGAACACTCTATGACATGAATCACAGCAAGATCCTTTTTGATCCACCTCCTAGAGAAATGGAAATAAAAACAAAAATAAACAAATGGGACCTAATGAAACTTAAAAGCTTTTGCGCAGCAAAGGAAACCATAAACAAGACCAAAAGACAATATTTGCAAGTGAAAATATTTGCAAATGAAGCAACTGACAAAGGATTAATCTCCAAAATTTATAAGCAGCTCATGCAGCTTAATAACAAAAAAAAAAAAACCCAATCCAAAAATGGGCAGAAGACCTAAATAGACATTTCTCCAAAGAAGATATACAGACTGCCAACAAACACATTAAAGAATGCTCAACATCACTAATCATTAGAGAAATGCAAATCAAAACTACAATGAGATATCATCTCACACCAGTCAGAATGGCCATCATGAAAAAATCTAGAAACAATAAATGCTGGAGAGGGTGTGGAGAAAAGGGAACCCTCTTACACTGTTGGTGGGAATGTAAATTGATACAGCCACTGTGGAGAACAGTATGGAGGTTCCTTAAAAAACTACAAATAGAACTACCATATGACCCAGCAATCCCACTACTGGGCATATACCCTGAGAAAACCATAATTCAAAAAGAGTCATGTACCAAAATGTTCATTGCAGCTCTATTTACAATAGTCCGGAGATGGAAACAACCTAAGTGCCCATCATCGGATGAATGGATAAAGAAGATGTGGCACATATATACAATGGAATATTACTCAGCCATAAAAAGAAACGAAACTGAGCTATTTGTAATGAGGTGGATAGACCTAGAGTCTGTCATACAGAATGAAGTAAGTCAGAAAGAGAGAGACAAATACCGTATGCTAACACATATATATGGAATTTAAGAAAAAAAATGTCATGAAAAACCTAGGGGTGAAACAGGAATAAAGACACAGACTTACTAGAGAATGGACTTGAGGCTATGGGGAGGGGGAAGGGTAAGCTGTGACAAAGCGAGAGAGAGGCATGGACATATGTACACTACCAAACGTAAGGTAGATAGCTAGTGGGAAGCAGCTGCATAGTACAGGGAGATCAGCTCGGTGCTTTGTGACCGCCTGGAGGAGTGGGATAGGGAGGGTGGGAGGGAGGGAGATGCAAGCGGGAAGAGATATGGGAACATATGTATATGTATAACTGATTCATTTTGTTGTGAAGCTGAAGCTAACACACCATTGTAAAGCAATTATACTCCAATAAAGATGTTAAAATGAAAAATAAAGAAGATAAATAAAATTGATAAGCCGTTAGCCAGACTCATCAGGAAAAAAAGGGAGAAGACTCAAATCAACAGAACTAGAAACAAAAAAGGAGAAGTAACAACTGACACTGCAGAAATACAAAGGATCATGAGAGACTACTACAAACAACTGTATGCCAACAAAATGGACAACCTGGAAGAACGGGACAAATTCTTAGAAAAGCACAACCTTCCAAGACTGAACCAGGAAGAAATAGAAAATATGAACAGACAAATCACAAGAACTGAAACTGTGATTAAAAATCTTCCAGCAGGCGTGGGAAAGGGAGGGTGGGAGGGAGATGCAAGAGGGAGGAGATATGGGGATATGTGTATAGGTATAGCTGATTCACTTTGTTATAAAGCAGAAACTAACACACCATTTGAAAGCAATTATACTCCAATAAAGATGTTAAAAAAAAAAGATACATGTCTTCAATTTCTTCTGTTTCCTTTTGAAATTCAAGTCCATTTCAAATCTTTTGTTAATAAGCAATTTACTCATCAGAGAATAGTTTCTTTGTGTTGGTAATTGTTATATTTACACAAAGGAAATAGTGAAATACAATCTCTTCCAAAAAGAACATTCTAAAACATTCCACTGAGTGCAAAAGCATGACCCTGCAGTGTCAGAATTTCTCCTGGTGATGCCAACAAAAACTCCTTGAGCTATTTTACAAGGAACTAAAAAGGAAGTCTGATTCCTCTGAATGATATGTCTGTCCCTTTCAAGTGCGATGGTTGAGGAAATATTGAAACATCTCAATAGCAATTGTGAAAGTGAATATACAGCAACTATACATTTATTACTTGATACTTTGACATTAGATCTTTCCACTGTGGCATGAGTTTACTTCTTAGGCAACAATACCTTCCAGGCAAGTGTGTTTTCTGCTCATGTGATATAGTTACCGATGTGGATTTTTTCCTAAGGTGAAGAATAGACATTAGTTAATATACCAACAAACATGTATGGGTCACCCCCTGACCACGTGGCAGGCACTCTGCCAAGAGCTACAGGAAACACAAGTCTAAGTAAGACTGCCCCACCCTCACTAGTGTCCAGTCTGGTCAGGGAAATGAGATGAATAGGATTTTGATAAGCAAAGGAAAGATGATAAGAGATGCCAATGGCAGGCATGGGGCGCAGGGGGGAGGGAGGGGACAAAGGCTTGGAGAGGTGGAATACAAGCGATGTTTAGAAAAGAGGAAGTAAATATATATAATGATTGCTATCATCACATTTATTATGCACCAGGCACAGTGCTAAATGTTTCATTTACAATAAGTTGTGTAGAGTGACCAACCCATCCCAGCGTGTGGGGGTTTTTCCCATTTTAGCATGAGTCCCGCATACAAACTGGGCCTACTGGTCACCTACATGCATTCCTTACAATGACCTTATGAGATCTATCTTACTAACATTCTCAGTTTACAGAGGAGGGGATGGATGGTTAGGAGGCAGAGGAACTTATCCAAGATGGCACAGTTGCTACTATACGGGGAGCTGAGATATGAAAAAGAGTGCTCCTAATTATTAATGCAAGACATGAATCCTTAGGCTAAAATGGAACGTTTTTATGGCATAGCTCCAAGTGACCGAAATGAAAAAAGGAAGTTGGTACAAAATTGTGGTGGGATCCAAATCCAAGGATTTTTCCTGTGGGTACTTAAGAGTCATTGAAGGTTTCTGAGTAGTAGAACATGGTGGAAGCTTTCCTGATTAATTTGACATTCATGGCACCAAAGCAACAGTTCAAATCAATGATTTGTTCAGCCACTCTTCCTATCTCTAGAAATCTACAACCTTACCCCACTTAAGGCTACTTCTCCCAAACCACAAACAAACCAAAGAAAGCTTTTGGAAGATCAAAGAAATGTCCTCCTATCCCCAATTCATTTCAAGATTTTTTTCCTTTACTGGATAGTATTTTTCCCAAGTTTCTCTCAATAGCAGAAACTAGAAGTACTTGAAAGGCTGTACGTGGTTTTGCGTAAACACACTTCTTTTATAGCCTATTATACCTCAAATCTCATTTTCTTAAAGAAATAACAAGTAGAGCAGGTGCTGGATCTAGGCTTCTCCCTGAGAGATGAGAGCAGAAGCCTGTCAAAAAATGTGTCATGTGGCATGATTTAGAGTGTGTATGCACATCTTTTGTTATTTTACCAATTTCCTGTGAGTCTGTTTATTCCCTTTCATTGCCTTTTATTCTGAACTGTTAGATGGTTATTTGAGATAGGGTGAGGCGGGGGGATGCTCTTCCTATCTGTTGAGATGTATGCCATCTGAGATCAGCATCATTCCATGGTCTGGTGCAAGACAACCAAGCAGACAAAAGTTCATTCAGAGGGAAGGTGGTAATTTTCATGAAGTACATCTCCCTGTCTGACTCAAGGAGATACATTATGCAGAAACCTGAAACAGGGAGCCTTTGTGGTGGGAACATCCTTTTAACTGCATTCCATAGTTCTTCCTGCCAAGTCACCAGATCCAGACATTCCCAAGCTCCTGCTTGTTGGAAATTGAAATCATTCCCTTTGCAGAAACAACCTATCCTTCTTTGTGAGGTCCCATCCAGTTGGTCAGAATGCCTTTCTGGGAGTTTATTTGGCGATGTTATATAAAGGAATTAAACAGAAACCCCATTCGTAATGTTGACAATATTCCCCACACACACGAACTATTTAATGAAAATCAGGAGCTAGGGAATTGAATTTGCACAGGGCAAAGAACCTATGTAAGATGGATATTCTCTGAATGCTAATGCAAGTTTGTTGCTGTTTTTTTCTAAAGACCCTTTTTTATTAAAGTTTACTTAACCATTTACAGCTATTACAAAATATTGGCTATATTCCTTGTGTTGTACAATATATCCTTGTAGCTTATTTTATTCTTTATAGTTTGTACCTCTTACTACCCTATCCCTATATTGGCCCTTCTGCCCCTCCCCACTGGTAACCAGTAGTTAGTTCTCTATATCTGTGAGTCCACTTCTTTTTTGTTGTACTCACTAGTTTGTCTTATTTTTTAGGTTCCACATGTAAGTGATATCATACAGTATTTGTCTTTGTGTGTCTGACTTATTTCATTTAGCATAATGCCCTCCAAGTCCATCCATGTTGCTGCAAATGGCAGAATTTCATTCTTTTTTATGGCTGAGTAGTATTCCACTGTATATACATACCACATCTTCTTTATCCATTCATCTGTTGATGGGCACTTTGGTTGCTTCCATATCTTGGCAATTGTAAATAATGCTTCTGTGAACATTGGGACCTTTGCATATACCCAAGAGCTGTCCCTTGTTTTGTTTTTAGTGACAGGGAAACAGTCATTTAGTAATTTCCTGCCTCAGTTGATTCCACACAGAATGGGATATCCAGAGGTATTTTTGAAGTCCAGGGACATTCTGAATATGGAAACCAAAGGGTGGAACCCCCCCCCCCCAGATGGTTGGTACCATCTGCTAAGGAGTAGGATGTGTGAATAGCCAAAGGGCCCTTACTCTTCCATGGATGAGTGGACTCCATCAAATTAAAAAGAAGGTGGTTTCTGCTAAACATGAGTATAGGCAGCTGAAGGAATTGTTTAGAGTGGGGACAGTTCAGAGTCTTGCTTTGATCCTCTATCTTTAAGTCAGTTGGACCATTCCACAGAGGTCCACAAGAACAGTCTAGTATAGTGGTTTCCTACCCTGTCTGTACTTTAAAGTTAGCTGTGGACTTTTAAGATGCCCGTGCCTGATCACACAGATGAATTAAATCAACATTTGGTTATGGGAGAATCCAGACAACTGTATATATTTTTATGTGCCTACAATCAGGGTCCTTTCAGGACGCAAAAACCAGAAACAAAGAACTTAATTAAAATATTTTTTTAAAAATTTAACCAGTTAGTGAGGAATGCAGGAAGCAGCTATTACCGCTACAGGTGGGAGAAACAAAGGAATGAAGTCAGGGCTATTAAAACTTAGAGTGTAGAGGAGGGTCCCTGCAGTGCAGAGACCCTGGCCTCTGGGAAGAGTGGGTGCTGTCACTTGTTGCTGGTGTCTGAGCTCACGTGGAGCTGAATGAAACAACCCAGACTTCAGAAGGGCTTGTATCTGGTTTGCTAGAGCTTGTATCTCAGATACAAATGGTTCTGGGATTGTGGCAAAACTTGAAGCTGAAACCAGTTTTTGCTACTAGAACCAACTGCTGTGGCCAGGGTGACACTGATAGGAACAGAAAGCAAAGGGGATGGAGCAAAATCCTTTCTCCATAGTCCATCATTTCAGTCTCCTTTAGCGCCCCCTGTTGGCAGAGCTGACAAAGGAGTAATACTGTTGGCTGAATCCCAGTCCTAGCATTTCAAAGTGAAGCACAGAAGGGTGAATTTGAGGTAAGAAATAAGCATTAATAACCAGAACTGTTTGCCCCAGGTGATTCTATTGGGAAGGCAGTGTTAAGAACTACTGACTATGGGAAGTTTGGATTTAGGACTGTCCTAGGCATTCCTGGTTTGCTTTCGTTTTGCCCCAGACCCTAGTCAGTTCAACTTGCCCATTATCACCCTGCTTCTTCAGTTTCCATGTTTTCCTTTGGACTCTTGGCCTTTGGGTTCCCACAGTTACGGCTTAGATTTGGCCCATGCATTCCCCCAGCTTTGAGGAACTCTGGCCCTCGCTAGCTCTACCGGACCCAAGGCTGGGCAGTTAGAGGAGAGGGATTGGATTCTGGTTTCCATGGAGTCTGTTTTGGTTCATAATTCAGGGACCATATTTCCCTGGAAGCAGCCAGCTCTGGTGCTCCATTACCACTTTGTGTTGATGGCCAGTCCCAACAGTGGTTTGCTGTCACTGGCTTTGAAGAGAACCCAAACAGGAAAAGTCAGTTATCCTGTGCATTGTCACTGAATAAAAACATGTGAAACATGAAAGCTGAAATCATGCCTCTGCTTTTGCTCTCTGGAGAGCTTGATTGGGTTCTTTCTGTTAGTTGTGGGGTTCCTCACTTACAAAACGCCCAACCAGTTAGATCAGAAGAGAAATAAAGCTAGTTCTTCCCATCCTGAGGACCTCCCGTATACATGGAAACATGATGAATCCTCACTCAAGTCACTAGAATGAGCGTCAGCAGGTTTCAGTCATTCATGTAACAAATGTGTACTCGGCACCCACTGTGATCTAGCTTGGGTTCCATGCACTAGAGGTATAGCAGTGAACAAAGCAAAGTGATTCTCCTCACGTAGGTCACAGCCTACGGAGGAAGAGAGACAAGTAAGTAAGTAAACTTTTATAATGACATATTAGTTAGATATTCCTGTGTAACAAATTACCTCAAATTTAGTACCCTAAAACAACAAAGGTATATTATCTCATAGCTTCTGAGAGTCAGGAGACTGTTGGGTGATTTGGCTTAGGGTCTCTCATGAGGTTGTAGTCAAGTCGTCATGGGGGTTGATCTGAAGATGTGTCTGGCTTTGGGGGATCTGCTTCCAAGTTCACTCATGTGGCATCTTCATGAGGCTCTGTTCCTCACCATGTGGACCTCCCCGGAGACCTATTCACAACCTGGCACTTGGCTTCCCCTGGAGTGAGTGACCCAGGAGAAAGAGTGGTCAAGATGGAAGCCATGGTATCCTTTATAACCTAACCTTGGAAGCGGCATACCTTTTCCTCTGCCATATCGTTCTTAACCATGATCAAATATGGGAGGGGAATACCTGGGGGCACGGATACCAGGATAGAGGGATCTTCGGTCTGTCTTGGAGGCTGGCTACTATGGATGGTAATAAGTGCCATGGAGGATACAAAGCAGGGTAAAAGCGTGGGGAGGAAGACAGTGTTTGGAGTGACTATTGTTCTTGATACAGATGGTCAGATGACTTCACTGATACAGAGAAAAGATTTGAAGGAACTGAGGGAGTAGCTTTGTGGCTTCCACCTAGAGGTCACCTTTTCCGGGAAAGACTTCCCTCAGCTCCTGCCCCACCCATCAGTTTCACTAAGAACCCCTACTGTGTGCTCCCAGAGCACCCACGTGTACTCTCTGAAAGCTCTCATCACCCTGTGGTGTCTTCTTTCTTTCTCTGCCACTAGAGCGTGAGTTCTTCAGTGCCATGGACAGTGTTTTATTCATCTTTGTATCCCCAGTAAAAAATCAGTAAATTTGATGAGTCAATAAAGTGAATGAATAAATTTACTTCCTCTGCAGGCTTTTTTGGGGAATTTAGTTTGAACTCCTCTTTAACACTGTATGTTTTTTAAAAATTAAACATCAATGATTGGGGGACTTCCAAGATGGTGGAGGAGTAAGACCTTCTGCCCCACAAATACATCAAAAATACATCTACATGTGGAACAACTCAGGTACAGAACACCTACCGAATGCTGGCAGAAGACCTCAGACCTCCCAAAAGGCAAGAAAATCCCCACTTACCTGGGTAGGCCAAAAGAAAAAAGAGAGACAAAGAATAGGGACGGGACCTGCACCAGAAGGAGGGAGCTGCGAAGGAGGAAAAGTTTACACACAAGGAAGCCCCTTCATGGGCGGAGACTGCGGGTGGCGGAGGAGGGGGAACTTCAGAGCCACGGAGGAGAGCACAGCAACAGGGGTGCGGAGGGCAAAGCGGAGAGATTCCCGCACAGAGGATCGGTGCCGACCACCACTCACAGGCCTGAGACGCTTGTCTGCTCACCCAGCGGGGTGGGTGGGGGCTGGGAGCTGAGGCTCCAGCTTTGGAGGTGAGATCCCAGGGAGACGACTGGGGATGGCTGCGTGAACAATGGGGCTAGTGCGCCCCAGCTAGCTGGGAGGGAATCCGGGAAAAAGTCTGGACCTGACTAAGAAGCAAGAGACCATTGTTTCAGGGTGCTGAAGAGAGGGGATTCCTTTCCTGTCTGCCCACAGGAGGCAGAGCACCGCCTATACAAGCTCTAGAGACTGGCACAAGCCACGGCTATCAGCTCAGACAGCAGAAATGGGCATGAAATGCTAACGCTGCTGCTGCAGCCACCAAGAAGCCTGTGTGCGAGCACAAGTCACTCTCCACACCTCCCCTCCTGGGAGCCTGTGCAGCCCGCCACTGCCAGGGTCCCAGGATCCAGGGACAACTTCCCCGGGAGAACACATGGTACGCCTCAGGCGGTTGCAATGTCACACTGGCCTCTGCGTAGGCTCACCATGCATACCATACCCCTCCCTCCCCCCAGCCTGAGTGAGCCAGAGACCTCTAATCAGCTGCCCCTTTAACCTATCCTGTCTGGGTGGGAACAGAAGCCTGACGGAGACCTACACCCAGCTGCAGGGCCAAAACCAAAGCTGAACCCCGGGAGATGTGCGAACAAAGAAGAGAAAGGGAAATTTCTCCCAGCAGCCTCAGGAGTGGTGAATGAAATCCCCACAGTCAACTTGAGGTACCCTGCATCTGTGGAATACCTGAACAGACAACGAATCCACCCAAAATTGAGGTGGTGGACTTTGGGAGCAACTGTAGACTTGGGGTTTGCTGTCTGCAACTGACTTGTTTCTGATTTTTATGTTTATCTTAGTATAGTTTTTAGCACTTGTTATCATTGGTGGATTTCTTTATTGGTTTGGTTGCTCTCTTCTTCTTTTTATTAATTTTTTAATTTTAATAATATTTTTTAATTTTAATTTTAAAATTTTTATTTCTCTATTTTTTTTTCTTCCTTTTTCTCTCCCTTTTCTTCTGAGCTGTGTGGCTGACATGGTCTTGGTGCTCTGGGCTGGTGTGAGGCCTGAGTTTCTGAGGTAGGAGAACCGAGTTCAGGACACTGGACCACCAGAGACCTCCCAGCCCCATGTAATATCAATCAGCAAGAGCTCTTCCAGAGATATACGTCTCAACGCTAAGACCCAGCTCCACCCAACATCCAGCAAGCTCCAGTGCTGGATGCCCCATGCCAAACAACTAGCAAGACAGGAACAGAACCTCACCCATTAGCAGAGAGGCTGCCTAAAATCATAATAATTTCACAGACACCCCAAAACACACCACTGGATGCAGCCCTACCCGCCAGAAAGACAAGATCTAGCCCCACCCACCAGAACACAGATACAAGTCCCCTCCACCAGGAACCCTACACAAGCCACTGAACCAACCTTACCCACTAGGGGCAGACACCAAAAACAACGAGAATTACAAACCTGCAACCTGCAAAAAGGAGACCCCAAACACAGTAAGTTAAGCAAAATGAGAAGACAGAGAAATATGCAGCAGATGAAGGAGCAAGGTAAAAACCCACCAGACCAAACAAATGAAGAGGAAACAGGCAGTCTACCTGAAAAAGAATTCAGAGTAATGATAGTAAAGATGATCCAGATCTTGGAAATAGAATGGAGAAAATACAAGAAACATTTAACAAGGACCTAGAAGAACTAAAGAAAATAAAAACAATGATAAACAACACAAAAAATGAAATTAAAAATTCTCTAGAAGGAGTCAGAAGCAGAATAACTGAGGCAGAAGAACAGATAACTGACCTGGAAGATAAAATAGTGGAAATAACGACTGCAAGACAGAATAAAGAAAAAAGAATGAAAATAATTGAGGAAGTCTCAGACACCTCTGGGACAACATTAAATGCACCAACATTAGAATCATAGGGGTCCCAGAAGAAGAAGAAAAAGAAAGGGTCTGAGAAAATATTTGAAGAGGTTATAGTTGAAAACTTCCCTAACAGGGGAAAGGAAATAGTCAATCAAACCCAGGAAGCACAGAGAGTCCCATACAGGATAAATACAAGGAGAAACATGGCAAGACACATATTAATCAAACTATCAAAAATTAAATACAGAGAAAAAATATTAAAAGCAGCAAGGGAAAATCAACAAATAACATACACGGGAATCCCCATAAGGTTAATCTTTCAGCAGAAACTCTGCAAGCCACAAGGGAGTGGCAGGACATATTTAAAGTGATGAAACGGAAAAACCTAGAGCCAAGATTACTCTACCCAACAAGTTTCTCATTCAGATTCGATGAAGAAATTAAAACCTTTACAGACAAGCAAAAGTTACGAGAATTCAGCACCACCAAACCTGCTTTACAACAAATGCTAAAGGAACGTCTCTAGGCAGGAAACACAAGAGAAGGAAAAGACCTGCAATAACAAACCCAAAATAATTAAGAAAATGGTAATAGGAACATACCTATCAATAATTACCTTAAATGTAAATGGATTAAATGCTCCAACCAAAAGACATACACTGGCTGAATGGATACAAAAACAAGACCCATACATATGCTGTCTACAAGAGACCCACTTCAGACTCAGGGACACATACAGACTGAAAGTGAGGGGATGAAAAAGGATATTCCATGCAAATGGAAATCAAAAGAAAGCTGGAGTAGCAATTCTCATATCAGACAAAATAGACTTTAAAATAAAGACTATTACAAGAGACAAAGAAGGACACTACATAATGATCAAGGGATCGATCCAAGAAGAAGATATAACAGTTGTAAATATTTATGCACCCAACATAGGAACACCTCAATACATAAGGTAAATGCTAAGAGGCATAAAAGGGGAAATCGATACTAACACAATCATAGTAGGGGACTTTAACTCCCCACTTACACCAATGGACAGATCATCCAAAATGAAAATAAATAAGGAAACACAAGCTTTAAATGATACATTAAACAAGATGGACTTAATTGATATTTATAGGACATTCAATCCAAAAACAACAGAATACACTTTCTTCCCAAGTACTCATGGAACATTCTCCAGGATAGATCATATCTTGGGTCAAAAATCAAGCCTTGGTAAATTTAAGAAAATTAAAATTACATGAAGTATCTTTTCTGACCACAATGCTATGAAACTAGATATCAATTACAGGAAAAGATCTGTAAAAAATACAAACACATGAAGGCTAAACAGTACACTACTAAATAACCAAGAGATCACTGAAAAAATCCAAGACGAAAACAAAAAATGCCTAGAAACAAATGACAATGAAAACATGATGAACCAAAACCTATGGGATGTAGCAAAAGCAGGTCTAAGAGGGAAGTTTATAGCAATACAAGCCTGTCTCAATAAACAACAAACATCTCAAATAAACACCGTAACCTTACACCTAAAGCAATTAGAGAAAGAAAAACAAAAACCCCAAAGTTGGCAGAAAGAAAGAAATCATAAAGATCAGATCAGAAATAAAAGAAAAAGAAATGAAGGAAATAATAGCAAAGATCAATAAAACTAAAAGCTGGTTCTCTGAGAAGATAAACAAAATTGATAAACCATTAGCCAGACTCATCAAGAAAAAAAGGGAGAAGACTCAAATCAATAGAATTAGAAATGGAAAAGGGGAAGTAACAACTGACACTGCAGAAATACAAAGGACCATGAGAGATTACGACAAGCAACTATATGCCAATAAAATGGACAACCTGGAAGAAATGGACAAATTCTTAGAAAAGCACAACCTTCCAAAACTGAACCAGGAAGAAGCCGAAATTATAAACAGACCAAACACAAGCACTGAAATTGAAACTGCGATTAAAAATCTTCCAACAAGCAAAAGCCCAGGACCAGATGGCTTCACAGGTGAATTCTATCAAACATTTAGAGAAGAGCTAACACCTATCCTTCTCAAACTCTTCCAAAATACAGCAGAGGGAGGAACACCCCCAAAGTCATTACACAAGGCCACCATCACCCAGATCCCCAAACCAGACAAAGATGTCACAAAGAGAGAAAGCTACAGACCAATATCACTGATGAACATAGATGCAAAAATCCTCAACAAAATACTAGCAAACAGAATCCAACAGCACATTAAAAGGATCATACACCATGATCAAGTGGGGTTTATCTCAGGAATGCAAGGATTCTTCAGTATGTGCAAATCAATCAATGTGATACACCATATTAACAAATTGAAGGAGAAAAACCATATGATAATCTCAATAGATGCAGAGAAAGCTTTTGACAGAATTCCACACCCATTTATGATAAAAACCCTGCAGAAAGTAGGCATAGAGGGAACTTACCTCAACATAATAAAGGCCATATATGACAAGCCAACATCGTTCTCAATGGTGAAAAACTGAAACCATTTCCTCTAAGATCAGGAACAAGACAAGGTTGCCCACTCTCACTACTATTATTCAACATAGTTTTGGAAGTTTTAGCCACAGCAATCAGAGAAGAAAAAGAAATAAATGGAATTCAAACCGGAAAAGAAGAAGTAAACCTGTCACTGTTTGCAAATGATGATACTATGTACATAGGATACTATACATAGAGAATCCTAAGGATGCTACCAGAAAACTACTAGAGCTAATCAATGAATTTGGTAAAGTAGCAGGATACAAAATTAATGCACAGAAATCTCTTGCATTCCTATACACTAATGATGAAAAATCTGACAGTGAGATTAAGGAAACACTCCCATTTACCATTGCAACAAAAAGAATAAAATACCTAGGTTAAACTTACCTAAGGAGACAAAGACGTGTATGCAGAAAAGTATAAGATACTGGTGAAAGAAATTAAAGATGATACAAACTGATGGAGAGATATACCATGCTCTTGGATTGGAAGAATCAATATTGTGAAAATGACTATAAAGCAATCTACAGATTCAATGCAATCCTATCAAATTACCAATGGCATTTTTCACAGAACCAGAACAAAAAATTGCACAATTTGTATGGAAACACAAAAGACCCCGAATAACCAAGCAATCTTGAGAAAGAAAAACGGAGCTGGAGGAATCAGGCTCCCTGACTTCAGACTATACTACAAAGCTACAGTAATCAAGACAGTATGGGACTGGCACAAAACCAGAAATATAGATCAATGGAACAGGATAGAAAGCCCAGAGATAAACCCATGCACATATGGTCACCATATCTTTGATAAAGGAGGCAAGAATATACAATGGAGAAAAGACAGTCTCTTCAATAAGTGGTGCTGGGAAAACTGGACAGCTACATGTAAAAGAATGAAATTAGAACACTCCCTAACACCATACACAAAAATAAACTCAAAATGGATTAAAGACCTAAATGTAAGGCCAGACACTATCAAACTCTTAGAGGAAAACATAGGCAGAACACTCTATGACATAAATCACAGCAAGATTCTTTTTGACCCACCACTTGGAGAGATGGAAATAAAAACAAAAACAAACAAATGGGACCTAATGAATCTTAAAAGCTTTTGCACAGCAAAGGAGAAGACGAAAAGACAGCCCTCAGAATGGGAGAAAATATTTGCAAACTAAGTAACTGACAAAGGATTAATCTCCAAACTATACAAGCAGCTCATGCAGCTCAATATCAAACAATAAAACAACCCAATCCAAAAATGGGCGAAAGATCTAAATAGACATGTCTTCAAAGAAGATATACAGATTGCCAACAAACACATGAAAAGATGCTCAACATCACTAATCATTAGAGAAATGCAAATCAAAACTACAATGAGGTATCACCTCACACCAGTCAGAATGGCCATCATCAAAAAATCTACAAACAATAAATGCTGGAGAAGGTGTGGAGAATAGGGAACCCTCTTGCCCTGTTGGTGGGAATGTAAACTGATACAGCCACTATGGAAAAACAGTATGGAGGTTCCTTAAAAAACTAAAAATAGAACTACCATACGACCCAGCAATGCCACTACTGGGCATATACCCTGAGAAAACCATAATTCAAAAAGACACATGCACCCCAATGTTCATTGCAGTAGTATTTACAATAGCCGGGACATGGAAGCAACCTATGTGTCCATCAACAGATGAATGGATAAAGAAGATGTGGCACATATATACAATGGAATATTACTCAGCCATAAAAAGAAACAAAACTGAGTTATTTATAGTGAGATGGATGGACCTAGAGTCTGTCATACAGAGAGAAGTACGTCAGAAAGAGAAAAACAAATACCGTATGGTAACACATATCTATGGAATCTAAAAAAAAAAAAAAAAAAGGTTCCAATGAACCTAAGGGCATGACAGGAATAAAGATGCAGATGTAGAGAATGGACTTTCGGACACAGGGAGGTGGGAGGGTAAGCTGGGACGAAGTGAGAGAGTAGCATTGACATATATACACTACCAAATGTAAAATAGATAGCTAGTGGGAAGCAGCTGCATCATATGGGGACATCAGCTCGGTGCTTTGGGACCACCTAAAGGGGTGGGATAGGAAAGGTGGGAGGGAGATGCAAGAGGGAGAGGACATGAGGTTATATGTATACATATAGCTGATTCACTTTGTTATATACCAGAAACTAATACACCATTTTAAAGCAATTATACTCCAATAAAGATGTTAAAAAAATTTTTTTAAATCAATGATCTTTTGTCTAAAAATAAATCCCTGGACATGAAATCATATACCCACTTTAAACATATAAACCTACTCCTCTGATGCTATGTCAATTGCATTGCCTACAGATACTGTTAGTTTATGAAGGGCCGCATGGAACAAAAATATGTGGCAACTGATTGAATGGGAACATTTTGTGAGACAAATATTTTTGTTCTCATGCAGCAACATTTCTATTACATAGCTTCTAAATATGTAAAAAGAAAAAAACCCCTCAGATTGGCAATAGAATACCCTAAGGAGTCTAGAAAGCCTGCAAACCAGCAATATTATTTTATAGTGAAAAACAGATATGAGTGATATTGTTTCTTCATGTTTCTTCTTTCTTTTTTTTTTTTTAAGCCAAAGAAAGGTTGTTTTATTTATTTATTTATTTGGGATGCATTTGGGTCTTTGTTGCTGCGTGCGGGCTTCTCTAGTTACAGCGAGCAGGGGTGACTCTTCCTTGCGGTGTGTGGGCTTCTCATTGCAGTGGCTTTTCTTGTTGTGGAGCACAGGCTCTAGGCACGTGGACTTCAGCAGTCATGGCACGTGGGCTCAGTAGTTGTGGCTCACAGGCTCTAGAGCACAGGCTCAGTAGTTGTGGCACATGGACTTAGTTGCTCCATGGTATGTGGTATCTTCCCAGACCAGGGATCCAACCCGTGTCCCCTGCATTGGCAGGCAGATACCTAACCACTGTGTCATCAGGGAAGTCCCACGCCCTCCTTCTTTGGGCAATCGTTTTCTTTCTAAATATATGTCCAATAAATCACATGCTCTGATTCACGCACAGCCCTGCGCCAGAGGCAGTCGCTTATACAAAAGGACAGTTGGTCACTCACAGAACTATGTCTCCTGTGTGTTTGGGAACTAAACCATCATTCCGAACATCAGTGGTCTGGCTCCTTAGGACTCAAGAGGTCTAGTCTGGCATCTAGTTTAGGATTGCTCCCAAAGTTCAGCCCTGAGAACTGAAAGTACCAAAGCCAAGGGAACCATAATGTTCATAGAAGCCACCTAGGTATCTTGCTAAATGAAGCTTCTGGTCCAGAAGGTCTGGGGTAGGAGCTAAGATCCAGCATTTCTAACAAAATTCTGGGTGATTCTTTGCAGCTGGTCCTCCTATCACGCTTTGAATAGTAAGATATTAAAATAGCTTCAGAGAGTCCCAAGTGGACCTGTCTGCCTGCATCTGTAAATGGTTTGAGATTTCGTTTTTTCTTTCCCCTTTTCTTTTTTTAACCACCCTAATGATCAAGAAACAAATTTATTTTATTAATTTGCAAAGTTGTTAAACCATTTGTTCTCCACAAGATGCATTACATTTCAGGTCTCTGTTCCTTCAAAAGCTCACTTTGAAAAACACATTTTGCCATACATTTTCATTTGAACAAGTGCCAAGATGCCAAGGAATCTACGATGTAGATTTTAAATCTAACTGAATCCTTACCTATTACCTCCACATCAAATGTACTGTACTTCAAGCGTTTGCAAAATGGAAGTGAGCCAAGAAAAATATAGCCATGAGAAATAAAATTTAAAAGTTACATTGATCATCCCATATAAAATTCCAGGTCAACACCTTTCTCCTATACTCCAGCTGCATGGCAGGAACAGAAGGATTTCATCCACGATTTCTTTTATTTTAAAATGTCTTATTTTAGGGCTTCCCTGGTGGTGCAGTGGTTGAGAGTCCGCCTGCTGATGCAGGGGACGCGGGTTCGTGCCCCGGTCCGGGAAGATCCCACATGCCGTGGAGCGGCTGGGCCCGTGAGCCATGGCCGCTGAGCCTGCGCGTCCGGAGCCTGTGCTCCGCAACAGGAGAGGCCACGACAGGGAGAGGCCCGCATACCAAAAATATAAATAAATAAAATGTCTTATTTTATTATATTTTAAATTTTTATTATTTTAAATTTTATTATTTTAAAATAAAAGTATTTTTTGATGTGACACTGATCTAATTCTCAAAGCAGTGCAGAGAGTGTGCAGAGTTATTCACTAGTTTTTGGCTTATGTATGTTCAAATTTTCTTATCAAGATGTACAACTGTGACATCATATTGGCTGGAGGTTTTTGACTTTCGATTATTTTTTAAAGATTTAGCAAAGTAAAAAAATGTGTCAGAATGGGTAGGAGCTTCCCAAGCTCGTATCTGTTCAGCAACCCACCCACCGTGCCTTACTCCTTACCCAAATCTCCAACCACATCTCCAGCCTTAGAGCCCTCACCATGATCTAAGTAGGAAGGTAGCACCTGTGCCCAGAAGGCTTTTGAGACCCACTGATTGAGTCTGCAGTTGCCAAGCCCAGCTCAATATTGTCCCATCAACAAGCTACCAGCTGTGAGTCATTTCAGTCTCAAATTCAACGTGTCTCACAGCTCTCAAAGCATGTATCTTTTACAGATGACAACTCACAGGGTGAATTTGGATATTTTTAAATGTCTGGGGACTTCCCTGGTGGTGCAGTGGTTAAGAATCTGCCTGCCAATGCAGGGGACACGGGTTCTATCCCTGGTCCTGGAATGCCGCGGTGCAACTAAGACCGTGTGCCACTACTACTGAGCCTGCGTGCCCAGGGCCCATGCTCCGCAACAAGAGAAGCCACCGCAGTGAGAAGCCCGTGCACCACAACGAAGAGTAGCCTCCGCTCGCCGCAACTAGAGAAAGCCCGTGAGCAGCAACGAAGACCCAACGCAGCCAAAAAAAAAAAAAATGTCTATACTTGGTGGGTTTTGCCACCTCATTTCAGTTGTGAACCTCATTGCTGCCTCAAAGATGTTGAGAGTACTTCTGATTTCTGAATATCCAAAAGGCAGTAACCATGGAAACCCAACAGATTCTTTTCTTTGGTCAGTGACAGCTTCTTTATACCCATTAACCTCCTCCACCTGCTTGTGGTCGCTGTTAACTATTTTCCAAGGTTTCTTTGGAAAATGTAAACTAGAATGCCAACTTAATGTTGCTAGCTTCTACTTAATGAAAGGTGGCACCTGTAAATATCTGCAACTCAGCCACTTCAAAGGACAGAAGTGGCCATAACAATAGAAAATAACACACACATGTAAATAAATAACATTTAAAAAAGCTTTCACATGTGTCCTTTCATATGCTCCTCACCATGGCTCTGTGAGGCTAAGGGGACGTAAGCCCATTTCACCAGTGAGAATGCTGAGACTCAGAGATTACGTGATCCATCAAAGCCACACAGCAAACGGACTCACAGACATAGAGAACAGACTTGTGGTTGCCAAGGGGGAGGGGCTGAGGGGAAGGATGGAGAGGTTGGGGTTAGCAGAAGTAAGCTATTATATATAGAATGGATAAACAGCAAGGTCCTACTGTACAGCACAGAGAACCATATTCAATATCCTATGATAAACCGTAATGGAAAAGAATATTAAAAAAAGAATATATATGTATAACTGAATCACTTTGCTGTACAGCAGAAATTACACAACATTGTAAATCAACTATACTTCAATTAAAAAAATGTTTTTAAAAGCCACATGGTTAAGTAAGTGGCAGAGCTGTGATTTGTACTTGGGTCTTTTAATTCCAAATCCCATACTTTTCACACTACACCACTTTGCCTCCATTAAGGCCAGAAGATAGTGTTTTGAACCTAAAATTGGTGACACTGGTCTAAAGACATTTCCAGCCTACCACAAGTCTCAGTCTTAAGACTTTTGTTTTCTTGGTCCAAACATCCAGACTTTAAAATCAGAAAATACATAACTCAGAATCTAATCTGCGCCAGTGCACGCTGTAGAAGGGGTTTGGAGGAGCCCACAGGAAGTAGAGGGAAAGCCGAGTATGAGGATCTCCCAGTTTCTACTCTTTCCAAGTCACTTCTACTTCTTTTTCCTTTTTTATATGTTGAGATATAATTTTTTAAATACATATACTCACTCTTATAGGGTAAAGAGCTCCAGAAGAAGAGAGACCTAGACCCATGTTTTACACTAGCTTAGTCCCCATCTATGTCTGGGACACTGCTCATCACTTCTCCATGACTCAAGTTTCCTCACTTGGGAAAATGAACCCGCAGAGCGATTGTCAGGACCAATGAAGTAATACAGTGTTACTCTGGGATTAAGTGCAAGGCATTCTCACATGCGTGCCCTTGCTTGGCTAGGGGGCAGGGAGGGGCTGCTGAGGTGATGGTTAGGGTGAGAGAAAAACAGGCAAGAATTCTCTGCAGCCTAGAGCGCGACAGAGCCTGCAGGGAAATTCCTGTAACTTTCCCAAGGATCATCCTGCCCTGGGAAAATGCTTGAATGGTCCTGCAGAGAAACTGGACCCTTTTCCTGTTCCCCATCAGGAAAGCTGGCATCATCCAAAGAAGTGGAATCTTTAGGGAAAGGAAGAGTGTCTGCCGTGTCAATAGTCGGTTCTTTCCCAGCACAGCCGATGAGAAGGCCATCTCAGAATACACCTCGTGGGAACAGACCAGAGAGCACTTCCTGAACTGATAGCCTGGGAGCAGGCAGGACATCAAAAGCTGGCTTAAGTGAATCATTGTTAACTGGGATCACATAATTTGACTGTGAGACTTTTTTTTCTTTTTGTCAGCATAATGTCAACCTGAAGAGGCAGCATGGAGAAACACGGAAATAGGACGAGGAGTTTGGGTTGACTCTCTGGGGTTTAGACTCTGCTTTAACTCCTGCTCTGACATTTATAAAGTGAGTGAGTTCCACTTCCTCATATGTAAAATGAGCATATGTTGGGATTTGAACAGGTCAATAAGTAACGCTTTTCTCCTCCTCCAGATAAGAATCTGAATAAAATAAAAAGTAGCCATGAGTCAAATTGCGGGGGGTGGGGGCGGTTGTCAACATCACCTTAATAACTGGATTTGGGAGTGCAGCCTGAATCCATAGCCAGTAATTCTTAATATTTCTAATATTTTTCCCTGTTCCAAAAACTGAACCAAATTCAGGCAAAATAGTCATAACCATCTACCTTCCCCAAAGGTTACTCTTGGCCACAAAGAAGAGAATAGTGGGGATCAGACAGAGGATCAGATCACTTCCAGAACAAGAAGAGGAAACAGGGACTCTATGGGCTTAAACCACCTGGGAAAAGAATGATGGGCCAATGGGTGTGCAGATCCTTAGCACCCAACCAATTGGAAAAAGGAAGCAGCTTCTTGGGGATGGGAGTGTGAAAGAGAGACTGGAAAGGTCTGTGATGGAACCGGAAACATAAGGATGAAGAAGAGGTTCCCCAATCAGATACCACCTCCATTTCCCTTGTAGGGGTGGTGAAATCATTAAAGGAGATGAAGTAAATGGAGCACCAATCAGGGAGCCAGTGACCATGTGCGGTTATTTTCTTTCCTTCTTTAATCTGTTCCCCCAACTGCTTTAGAAAATGAGGACAATTAAGTTCTGCAGCAGCTCCCTGAGACGCTTTCCCCAGGGCAACACCGGCTACCTCAGTCGGCTCTTGCCAAGGTAGGACGACCATGCATCCTGGGTTCCCCAGGGCAGGCTGTGGGCCCTGTGTCCTGTCCAGTTTAGCACTTGCTGCAAAAAGAGTCCTAACTGGGTTATACTGACCCTCTTTCTAGTAGGAAATTTTCAGGCAGAGAAACAACAGGTTTTTCTCCCTTTGTTTCCAAATCGCTACTTTTTCTTGCCTCTTCTCCCCTTCCTTCTCAGGCTCCATTGCTGGGTCCTTTTAGTAAAGGTCAGCATTTCCCAGGTGTGGTTCCTTCCTGTTTTCTTATTCCCTCTGCCTGTCCTCTCTGGATGACCCCACCCACTCCTTCCTCAACTACACCAAACTACATTTGCTCCAGCTTCCAAATCTCTGTCCCCTGCTCTAACTGCCCCGCTCACATCTCCGACTGCCGCGCCTTTACCTGGATCCCCTCCAAACATCCCAAACGTAACTCACTTTCTTATCCTTCTTCCCTCCAACTGATTCTCTTTCTTGCATCTTCCAGCTCTACTCTTCCCCCACTTTCCCTAACTGGAAGTCTTAAAATTATCCTAAGTAGCTGATTCTTTTTTAGTCCCCACATTTAATTAAAGCTCGATTCTGTCAATATCTCTTACATGTGGCCTCTTCTCTCCAGCCTGGTTATCACTGCCTTAGCTGGATCCTCAACCTTCACCTGCCTCCTTGCAAAGGCCTCGTAAATGACCTCCCGTCTGCATGTGTCGGAGTCTTAACCACTAGACCGCCAGGGAAGCCCCTCTCTCTCTCTTTCTATCTCTGTCTGTCTCTCTCTCTGTCCCTCTCTGTCTCTGTCTCTGTCTCTCTCTCTCTCTCTCACACACACACACACACACAACGTAACCTGCAAGACACTCCTGACTCCCTTTGCCTGGTGCCCGGTGCTCTCAGTCCAAGCTTCTTACAATGACCTGCACATTCTCTACTGCCCAGTGCCTCCTGCCTTGTCACCCATTCATCCACCCTCCAAGCCTTCAGACTCAATGGCACTGAATTGATATCACCATTCCTAGAAGAGTCTATAACCCTTAACGCTTCTCTGCTTAGGCTCCTCCCGTGCCCTCCGCTTTGAATGTCCTTCCCCAATACACACACCTAATCCCTGACTTGCAAACGTATTTTTCCTTTAAGGATGATTTCAGACGTCCTTGCTTTGGAGAAGCCTTCCCCAACTTCTCCGCTTGTTAGTTACGTCCCTTTTGTGTGCCCTCAATATTTAACTGCGTAACACAGTTACACATACTCAAATTGTAGGTAATCTATTGGCATTTATGATTCTCCCATTATCATGGTAGTTTCTTGAGAACAGAGAATCATTTTTTTAATCCTTTTATTTCCAGCATCTAGGTATTGACCCCCTCTTAGGTACAATCATTACGCCATTTATTGCACATAGAGATAAATGGAGGGATGAAGACTGATTTACATTAGTGTGATAAAAGTATTCCCATTAACCACAGGTCTGGGAATCAGGAAACACAGCCCCAGGCATCAGTGTTGCCTCTACTTAGCCTTGTGAACTAAAAAACAAGTCCCTCCTCCAAGCTGTGTTTTGCTTCTTCGTTTTGAACAATGGTCAAACAATAGCCCAATAACTCTCCTGATGGGTATAACAGCAACATGAAAATTTTTCAGAGTATTTTCATGTCTAACATGAATATACTGAAATATATCACTGTTACTACCATGAATTAGACTTTGTGGCTAAACTTTCAGGTGATGCTTTCAACTCAGATGAGTGAAAAGATGATATATATGCAAAAGAAGCTTTAAAGAATTAAACACACAGAACTCCATTCATAGCTTTCTTATTAAACCATAAATATGATCAATTAGTAGGTAGTAGCATCCTGATTTTATATCTAGACTTGCACAGATTTTTTTCTTTTCATAAATCTTTATTTTGAAATCAGACCCCTCCCAGGAGGTAATTTCAGACCAGTTTGTCTTTGAAAGCTCTTCCAAGCATTTTGAAAAAATAAAGAAAAATTGAGGACAATTACACTGCTGTGGTACCAGAATTCAATCTATATTAGAATCTCTTCTAAGGGAATAATTCTAAATACAGAAAACTCTTTATGCACTGAAAGTTCATTGCAATTTTTTTCTTTTTCTACAAGAGAAAAAAATAGAAATAACCAAAATGCCCAATAAAAGGGTAATGACTAAATGAATTTAGAGTGTACTAGTGTGATGGAAAACAATGAAATTTTATATATGATGTTATAACGATTTGTAGCAACTTGGGTAAGCTGTCGTGTTATAATGTCACGTGGAAAATTAAGGTAAAAAGCCTGTATACGATATGAGCACAAGTAACTAGAAAATAAGCCCAAGACACTAAGTATATCTGTATACCTTCTGCTTGTTTCTACTGCCTCTCCCTCTGACAGCAGTGAAAACTGGGAGGGACAACCATCTTGGTGTCAGGAGTGGGAACTGCCACCACAGTTTTTCATAATCAGAACTTCCTCTGCCAGTTTTCCAGTGGGGGAAGGATTTCAGTACTCTCAGACTCCCAATCCTACTTCATTTCTCTAAACCTTTTTTTAATAACTTACATTTGATTACCAAAGTAATTTATGTTCACTTGAAAACCTTCCTAATTTTAAAGTTTCTTATCCATGTCTGGTTTGAAGTGAAATTGGAAAATGATTGTTCTTTTAGCAGCCCAAACTCTTGGCAGCTCGCCTCCAAACAGAGCTTGGGATTATGTAACTCTCAGTATAGCAGAAAAACTTTTCTAAAGGGCCAACTTCTCTTCTAGAACCCATCATTTCAGAACAGCTTTTAAGCAGATTATAAATGGATTTTTACCACCATGGTGGTATTTCCAGCATCTACACTTAAAAGTGTGATATAATTTATGGGCTTTTTTAAACACCTTGTAATAGGCAGTGAATTGTAGATAAAGAAAGGGATTCCTCCCCACTCCCCAAGAGAGCTGTTCGTAAACAATTGCCAACTAGAGATGAATAAAAAGAGAATAGTAAATCCCAGGTAAGGAGAAGATGTAAATGGGGGATGGCCATCTTCTCAGAAAGGTAGGCGGAAACAGGATGTGTATACCTGACATCACTTGATGTGTAAGGCTGATTTCCTCATCTCTTTCATATGTTCAGAGGTCTCTCTGTGGTCCTCACTGGTTTGAATAAATCTCTCCAGGGCCCTAGTGTAGACAGGCTTTCACACCAAAATCACCTGACATGACAATTACAAATACAGATTCCAAAGCCTCACCCCAAACCTACTGAATGGCAACCTCTGGGGTGGGACTCAAGATTCTGCATCTTAACAAACTGTCCTGGTGAGACTCATGCACTATTTACAGGACAGGAATCTGAGGTCCAAAGTGGGAACTTGACTTGCCTAAGGTCACACCTCAGGGTGGTGGCAGAGCCCCCTGACCACCAGGTCAGCCCTCTCCTGGGGATATGAGGCCTTTGAAGTACAGACCTGTGTAAGAACAGAGGGCTGGATGTAAAGGTCACCCAGGCCAGAAACAAATTTGCCGCTAATCACTGGGCTACCATCCCCCGAGCCTCCCTTGGTTCATACAGGTGTCTCTCTGAGGTTTTTAGAGGGAACTAAAGAAGAAAATTACAGGAACTTCCCTGGTGGCGCAGTGGATAAGAATCTGCCTGCCAATGCAGGGGACAAGGGTTCAAGCCCTGTTCTGGGAAGATCCCACATGCCACGGAGCAACTAAGCCCCGCCACCACGACTACTGAGCCTGTGCTCTAGAGCCTGCGAGCCACAGCTACTGAGACTGCATGCCACAACTACTGAAGCCTGCGCGCCTAGAGCCCGTGCTCCACGACAAGAGAAGCTACCACAATGAGAAGCCTGCACACTGCAACGAAGAGTAGCCCCTGCTCGCCCCACCTAAAGAAAGCTCGTGCACAGTAACCAAGACCCAACGCAGCCGAAAATAAATTAATTAATTAAAAAAATTTTTTCAAAAAAATTTTCAAAAAAAAGAAAATGACAAATCAAAGCAGGGTTTCTGTAAGCATGTTTCTTAGAAGACTAGTCCTTAAAAGTAATCCATGAAGAAAGTGTGGAATGGAATTGTATCCTTTCTCCCTGTTTTGAATAGTCTCGAGGAGTCCCTTGTTAAGTGAGCCTATCAAGGCACTGAGAAGTCCTGCAGCAATGAAGCCCATTTACCTTTCCTCATTCTAGTGACCGCTGACTTATTTGACAGAAATGTCTCTGTGTATGTGTGTGTGTGTGTGTGTGTGTGAGTGTGTGTGTGTGTGTAATACCTTTAACATTGTTAAGGAACTAGTGTTCTAGAGAAACCATCTAGTCATCCAGTAGTTTCTTTACTCAAGTCTATGTCACAAGCAGTGAGCTGGCTGGTATGGCGGGAAAGGCACTAAACTTGGATCCTGGAGTCCTGGGTTTTAGACTCCTCTCTGACACTTACTAATTTTAAGACCTTGGCTAAGTCTCTTGTCCCATTTTACAACTGAGGAAACTGAAACTAAGAGATACATACGTTTCCTGTCCACTCTACTGGTTGTTTGGAGGACCACATGTAACAGCCCTCAGAATAGACAACGCCATTAAAGTGTCAGCATCTCTTCTTCTTCTTCCTCCTTCTCCTGCTTCTTCACATGCCCATCACTCAGGAGGTCATCTCCATCCCAGAGAACTCATCCTGTCTTTAACAGCAGGGCCTTGACAAGGTGACACCAGGTGTGAAACAAATACAGCATCTAAGGGTGACCAACTAATCCTCAAATTGCTGCAACATCAACGTTCTCTTGTCATGACGAACTCTCAAAGCATCGGCTGTAGAAGGTATTGACTCGGGTGTGGAACCTTTCTCACTGACTTACAGTTCAGTTATTCACGTAATTGATTTTCTTCTCTAGAGACGCTGACGTTGCTAATGCTGTTCCCAGTCAGACCGCGGAGGACAGAACAGTTTCCTCTGGTTTTCCTTGGTCTGTGTTCCAGTGGGTGGTTCTCTGCCCAAACACACTTCCCTCAGTTGCAGCCATTCCCCTCCTCCCACTGCAGAGGGAGGGGATGAAGGCTGGAAACGCAGGCATGAGATTCCTTGCAATGACCCAACGACCGTAGGGAGATAGCCACCCATGCTCTGGTGACGTGTGACCTGGCACCGTGCCTCATTCATTCATCTCTGTGCCCCTCACAGTGTTTGGCACAGTTCCTGCCACCTCCTAGGTGCTTGAGAAATATTTCTGAATGAATGGATGAAGAAATGAATGATCTCTGTCCTCCATCACCCTGTCATATTTTCTCTGGTTTAACAGGGCCTCCCTGAGCCATCCTTCTCTCCCGTGACAGGCCACACCCTGTCTTGAGGTTGGAAATTTAATACAGGAGACTCACTAATACACTCAGAAAACTAGGCAGTGGAGGCCCAGAGATGAATAGAGCGTTCTGTGGACCCCCAACGATCCTACTGTGCGGTACGAGAGAAACTCATTGGGCTGCAAGTGTCTCAGGCTAAGGCCGTGGCTACATGGGGATTCACTGTATTTCCCGCAGTAGATTTTAAGCTCCCGGAGGACAGGAACCATCTTCAGTATCGTCATTATCTTTATCATCATCTTTATTGTCATCCTTATCATGTAAGCTCTACGAGGACAGCAATTTTTGTTTTGTTCCCTGATGCATTCCAAGCATTGAGAACAGCTCCTGCCACATAACAGGTGCTTTTCAATCCACAGTTTAACACTGAATAATCATTATCACTGTGAGAATGTATTGCCTACCTCCTTCCTTCCAGGCACTAAGCCAAGTACTTTATATTCATTATTTCAACAATATGAGCAACCTGGGACCCTTGAGCATAAACAGGTACAGAAATGTCCTCAGTTGATGGAGCCACACTTCCTACCCAGGAAATCGGACTCCAGCGACCACGCTCTTACCCACATCCCTCCCCATGATGCCATCCCCAGCCACCTCTAATGCTTTTCTACGTCCCTCACAGTTCCTTGTAGGATGAGTGGTGAATGTTCATCAAACTAATGAGAAGACAAGATTCCAAACCAATGTACTGGTCCTGGGCTGGTGACTGTACCTGAGAGCTCTGATCTTGAAGGAGCCAGCACTTCAACTGTCCAACACTGAACCAGGGTTAATAAAGGAACAGAAACAGGATTGACCAAATGAGCATGCCAGTGTTAAACCCTGCCCAGCCAGGCAGCTAACAAGATTTTTATTGACAGGGAAATAAAGACTTCAGAAAGAAATATGATTCCTTCTGTCTTGTCTTAAAGTGAAAAATGAGTAGGACCAGAGAGAGAATGGATCACTTCCCCTTTTGAAGTGAAACTAGCTCTCTCTAGCTTCTCTCCAATGATACGAATGCAACCAAGCAAGCAGCAGGCCCACTGGTTCCACTACCGCCTGCACTGGGGGACAAGAAGCATGATGGATGGGGCATATGAGGGAGGGAGCTGAAGTTTCCCAGGCCATGGAGAACACCCTGAGCCACCAGGAGGGACACCCCTGTGTGTGCCTGGAAGTGTGCTGAGAACTTTCCACCTGAAATGCAAACAGGAATATTCATAGGGGTATATCTGGTGCCAAACAATTAGAAAAGCCACTTGTTCTTACTGATTATATTTAGTTCGTTTCACTAAATATCTGTTAGTCACCTACTCTGTGCCCAAACCTGCATTAGAGGTTTGTTTCTTTTATATCTGCTTTGCCTAATAACAGCAGAAACACCTAATAGTATGTGACACTTTACTCTAATGTGCTTTTAACTTCTGCTCATTTTGATTTGGTACCCAAAGGATACCATGGGATAAGCATGGAGGGAGTCATTATGCTGGTGTTATAGTTGAAGAAACCAGGGTTCACTAAGCGCTGACACTAAGTGCTTAACCCGTGCCAGGCACCAGGCAAGAAGTCTGCACACATTGTTTTTACAACAACCCTGTAAGGTAGATACTTTATTATCTCCATTGTGGAGATGAGAAAACTGAGGCTTTGAGAGATTGTTTCCCAGAGTTGTACATATAGTGGGTGACAGAGCTGGGATGTAAACAAAGGAGGTTCTGTACCCTTGCTCTGAAATTCAAGGTTATTCTGTCTTCAGAGGTTAAATAATCAGCCCAAGATCATTCAGCTTGCCGGAGATAAAGCTCCACTCATACCCAGAGCGCTTGCCTCTAACCCTGCTGCTTGAGGAAGTTACTTACTAATAATGGAAAGGGCCCCTGCTTTAAAGGCATTCATCTTCTAGGAAGGAAAGTGAGACAAACATAATACAGAGCTAGTATCAAGGCAAGGCCAAAGTCTGGCCTTCAGTCAATTAATAAGACCTCCAGGCATAAAACACTGTGTTCAGAATCGAAAGAAAATCAGTTGGCACTGTGCCCCACGACGAGCAGACCTTTATTGATAATTTAGTATGCACTAATGTTTTACTTGCCGTGGCAGAAGCGTTTACTGATCAGGGAATATCTAGATGCTACCCACATCTCCTCGCCCCTCTGCATTTAAGCAGAGCTCTGTGACTCGTTTTGGACAATACATTGTGAGTGGAGGTAATGAGTATCACTTCTGGACCAAAACAAGAAGAGCATGTCAACTTTCTACCTGTTCTTTTTTTCCCCAGAAACATTCTAGATTATGGAGCCTTTGTCAGCCTACGTTCCTAGGTTTCTTTGAGGAGAAGAGCCTCCTGCTGTACTGCACTGGATATGTACCACGGAGGAGAAATAAACCCTTGCTGTGTGTTAAGACACTACAACTTGAGGTACATTGGTTACTGCAGCATAACTTAGCCTATCCTAACCAATGCAGAGGCCTGATATCATGTAATAGAAGCACACATCAAGGATTTATTTGAATTATGCCTTGGTAATTCTGCCAGGGAAAGATGAACATGGGAAGCTGCAGAAGGCAGAAGAGACATCCCCCCCTCCCTCACACTACCCCCAGCAGTAGGTGTGTTTTGGGATCCAGGGTTGGCTACAACTGGATTGGGGAAGTAGGATGAGGCCAGAAAGCGTCCTAGGTGCCACACTCAGGGGTCAGAACTATAACATTATGAGGCTGGGAAGTACCTTAAAGATCATTTTATATTTGAAGAAAAGGATACTTTAGATGAAGATTAAATTGTTCTCAGTTATACCCCTTGGGCTCCACCCTATAGGTAGAGGGGACACTGTTGGGTTTTCTTCAAGAGAGTGACAGATTGAAGGTTCTGCTTTAGGAGAATGCAAATGGCATTAATATCAGGGTGGTTGGTATTTGTAGAAACTGAAGCCAAGAAGACAAGTTAGAAGGCCATTTTCTAAGGCAAAGTCTAGAAAGTTCGTAATACTGAAAGTTGGCCACAACTCTCTTAGACTTCACTGATATAAACATGGGAAGGTTCCTCAGAAGAGAGGTTAGTCTGAGGCAGGACACACAAAATGCAGGTCCCAATATCCAGGGAGGGGTTTGTTCCCAAAAGACCCCCACACCCCCCAAATTGGAGCCAGTCCCTTGTCCAGGGCTTGACAAGTACATATTCTTTGCAGTAGTGACATTCTGCTGGCCAGGAGAGCTCTAGAAAAAAGAAAACAAATCAGAGACCAGCCTTACTGTTAGACTTATAAAGAAGCTTTCCCAGGGACTACTGCTTCTGGTCCTTACTTATAGCCATGTGGTTCATTTGCTTATTAACTTATCAACAAATTCATTCATTCACAATAAATATGCATTAACACCTCTAGGTGCTCAGAGCCCTGCCATCACCCAAGAATACAATAATGAGAAATCAGCCACAGTACCTTCAATTCCTGAGGCAGTTTCTGTTTAGTAGGAAAGATATAGTTTTGTCACTGCTTGATGTCTAATTATAAGCAGTGCTAAGAGTGCTGAGCGAGGGCTTTCCTGGTGGCGCAGGGGTTAAGAATCCACCTGCCAATGCAGGGGACAGGGGTTCGAGCCCTGGTCCAGGAAGATCCCACTTGTTGCGGAGCAATTAAGCCCATGCGCCACAACTACTGAGGCTGCGCTCTAGAGCCCGCGAGCCACAGCTACTGAAGCCCGCATGCCTAGAGCCCATGCTTTGCAACAAGAGAAGCCATTGCAATGAGAAGCCCGCACACCACAACAAAGAGTAGCCCCCGTTCACCGCAACTAGAGAAAGCCCACGTGCAGTAACAAAGACCCAACGCAGCCAAAAATAAATAAATTAAATAAAATAAATTTTTTTAAAAAGTGCTGAGCAAGAAGCAGGGGGTACTTCAGAGCCCATCAGAGAAGGACGTGGTCCAGTCTGTTGGGTACAGGAAGACCTCCCTGAGGAAATAAATGACAATTACAATGAAAACTAAGCAAAGCTAAAGCTAAAACTAAAACTAGGAGGATGCACATGGTAGGCAGAGAGAAAGGCAATCTGCAAATGCTGTAGGGAGAGGCCATGACGTCTGAAGTTCAGACAGACAAGTCGAGAGTCAGGTAAGATGAGACTGAAGAGGTGAAATGGTTTCACATTCCTTGCCATGACCTACCAGGCTGCATGACTGGGTCCCAGCTGACAGCAGTGGAAGTCCCTGGCTGGCTGGGAAGCAGCTGTAGATTTGACATCAAACTAGCTGATGTGTGGGAATGGACATGAGGGAGGCCAGACAGCACGGGGTAAAGAGTTAGGAGCTACTGCAATTACCCAGGAAGGGGTGATCATGGCTTGGTTGGGCACTGTAGAAAAAGGTGGAAAGAAAGCATGGAGTTAAATGATGTACATAAAATCACGAGACGACGGTAGACTAGAAAAGGAGGATGAAAGAGAGAAGGCGCTGAGGATGCCTTCTGGTTTTCTGAACTGCATAACTATATGGATGGGGTTGCTGTTGGAAGCAAGAGAGGAAGCCAGGTTTGGGGAGAGAGAAGGTGATTCATTTGGTTTTGAGGCAGTTGGAAGAACCCAGGCTGGGGCCGTAGATGCTGGGCCTTCTAGTCCACTGATAGGGACACCTGAGGACGTCTTGTATTCCAGGTGGTGGTGCCTCCTTTTCTCAATGCCTCCCTGGAGGATGCTGGGCTTTAGAACTGACTGGCCCCTACCCAGACCCCGAGCAGAGGCGCTGGACTAATGCCGTCTTGCTCTCACGCTGCTGGCCACTTTTTTGATGAGCTGATTCAACATTTGACCCTTTAACCTTCTCTGTTTTAGACAGTTTATGCTGATTAAGCCCAGTTTGGCAGTTGACTTCAGATCCATAATAAGAACTTTGTACAGGAATAGACACACAGAGACCACACAGAATTGGGAGCTGGGGTACAACTAATCAGCTGGGATTTTCCACTGTTGACAGGAGAGTTCCAATAACATCCCAGAGGAACACAGGATTTCAGGGTTCCAGAGAAAGAGTAGTTGCTTCTGGCTGGGGACAGGAAGGAAGACGTTCCTGTGAAACGTGCATTTGGGTTGCATCTTGGAGGATGGGTGTGTATTTAGACAAATCGTGATGGGAAAGGAGGAAGAATTCAGGCAGAAGAAATAACTTGGGCAAAGGGAGCAGGGAGGCAGGTAGAAGATGTGTTTCTTCCCCGAGACGTCCTCCAGAACCTTCCACTTTGATGCTCTGTCCTGAGCACAGAGCCCTTACTGATACCTGGTGAGAGCGACTGCTTCCTGGAAAATGGGTTTCAGATCAGAGAATGATCACACTGCACTGAAGAAGAAGTGGTTGAAGACAGGGAACAAAGAGAACACAGAAAAGATATTTTATTTTCCACCCACTTTCTTCTACATCCACACATGTGCCCAATGCCCTAGAATAGCCTGTTTGTTATCGCCAAACACATCCCCCACTTTCCTCTCTCTCCATCTTTAATTATGCTATTCTCTCTGCCAGAAATGCTCTCTCCCTCCTCCACCAGCTTCTGTCCAAATCTTACATCTCCTCCACGACATGACTCAAGGGCAAGGTGCCAGTCCCGCCTCATTCCACAGTCGGAAGTGATGCCTCTCGCAGCAACTTCCCTCTGTGCCTCTCACTTGGTACCTCTTACTTACCTACTGGGATTACGTTCAGTCTACTTGGGGTCATGCGTTGATGTTCCTTGAGCAAGGGCTATATTTGATTCCTCCTCGGAGACCCAGGACAGCCTTTTTCATAAGTGAGAGCTTCACAAATGTTAAACAAAGAGAGGATAGAGCCTGAATCTAGAATTCCTGTTTCCTCTTTCCAATTCTGACTCTGATCCGCAAAATACACAGGAGTAATGCAAAGCCAACTACACCCATGGGATACTTTTATTCCATAGCCTAAAACCACAAGTAGTAAAACTCCGAGCACCTAAGGGGTTTATAGCTGAATTTCCTTTTACTTTGTCTGAATTTCACAGCTTTATCTTGTGGGACAAACTGCTTCCTGCCAGTATATTGGCAGTTCCCTTAGGGCCCAATGTGCACTATCTCTGGCTGGAGGAAAGATGACCGTGGCGGGAAAAGTCTTACTCCTCTGCCCACCAGGCTGCCCAAGCTGAGGTCCAAATGCCACTCTGTGCGCATGCCTGTGCACACGTGCTGTGTGTGTTAAGTGCGTTCATGTGTGCCCATGGGCACGTGGGACAACCTGGATGTGGGCATACGTCAGGGCCTTACCAGCTCAGTCCTCTAGTTTGGAAAATTTTGGGTTTTGGCTCATTCACAAGCTGAGAGGATGAGAGACACAGGAAGAGGGAGAGAGATCTATTCCCACGCAGTAATCAGGTTACTGAAAACCACCAGCAGTCATCGTGTTTATCTTGCTCATTTATCCAACCCCCAAACAGCCCTCTGCAGCAAATCACATTTCAGCAGGGAAGATTATTCTGTCTGTAGCATAAACTTTTCACTGCATCTCTCTCAGGAGAAGCCTCTCTAGGTAAATATAAATCTCATTCTAATAGCAACATTTGGAGAAGTAATGTTATTTGCCCTGATTTAGAGAAAACACAACATAGGCTCTGGCAAAGCTGATCTTTTTCCTCAGAAATTAATCAAAGGCACATAATTCAGAGGCAATGTGAATGTTCCTCTGGTAGAGTGGAGTGCTGGGTGTGAGTGTGTGTGTGTGTGTGTGTGTGTGTTTGTGTGTGTGTGTGTGTGCGGTGGGATGGAGACCTTGATGAATTATTCCCTCCTCCTAACCCCACCTCTGGAGAGAAAGAGTGGGCTCCCTTTTATTTATTTCCTGTCACCTGAGTGGTTTCCGGAGACCAGTTGGCAAGATTCATAAGTTGAGAGAGATCAAATGGCGATTTTTCACCGCACAAGTGAGAATGTGCAAATTTTACCCGAAGGGAATATGAAAGCTCAATTCAGGATTGACTTCCTCTGCCTTCGCAGGCAAGTGTCTAAGAGTGCGGGGCTGGGGCAGGTGACTACCTCCGGCTGTGAGGGTGTGAGGGGTGGGCTGGGACATGGGGGAGGGAAGTTGCTGCCTTTCTGAGCCCATTCCACCTCGAGCTCCTGAGGACAGGGAGACAGAATTTGTAATCGATGATTTAGAAAATAACAATCGCAGTGCAGCCATGTTCTAAAGTGGCCCTTGCTGCAACTGGGTCAGTAAGGCATCGTGGGAGAAAGCAGGGGCTCCGAGGTCAGACTTACTAACTTCAAATCCCGGCTCTACGGTGGACGAGCTGAGTGATCTTGGGCTAATTACTTCTTATGCCTCAGTTTCCTCCTTTATAAACTGATTGGACAGGATTGTGGTGAGGATTAAATGAGTTAATATGCACAAAGGACATAGAACAGCATTTGTCCCTGTGAGCACGGCATGTCAACGATCACATTATCATTATTTCTAGTATTAATTAAACCCTCCGTGTGAACCTCTTTCTGGCCCATGTTCCTGTGAAAACCACGTTACAGGAGAGAATCAAACGTGCGGGTTTACAAACCTCACGGGTTACGAGAAAGCTCCAAAGGGCTCAGGCTGCGAAGGTAGTAAGAGTTAATCCAGCCATCCATTCCTGGCCTAGGATCTCTGTGGATCCAGGCCAGGGACATGCCGAAGCCTTCTGTTTTTCTTGGGTTGGTTGTATAAGATTAGCTCTTATGGTCAGAGGCCATTTTCTGTCTTCCAGAGCAGAAGCGGGCTTCTAACTACATTTAGGGCTGGAAAGAGCATAAGATGGAGAATCAGATTCAAATTCAACATCCATAGGCCATGTGATAGTACAAGTCCTGTCTTCTCTGTGGACCTCAGTTTCCCCCTCTGTACAATGAGGAGGTGGCATCAGTGGCCTCTAAAGAATCACCCAGGGGCTTCCCTGGTAGCGCAGTGGTTGAGAGTCTGCCTGCCGATGCAGGGGACATGGGTTTGTGCCCCGGTCCGGGAAGAGCCCACATGCCGTGGGGTGGCTGGGCCCATGGGGATGGCCGCTGAGCCTGCGCGTCCGGAGCCTGTGCTCCGCAACGGGAGAGGCCACGACAGTGAGAGGCCCGCGTACCGCAAAAAAAAAAAAAAAAAAAAAAAAAAAAACACCCAGCATCAGTGGTCCATCCCCCACCTTCGTCCTCTACATAGGCTTGATGCAACTGGACTTCGGCAATGGTCAATACGTTGGTGGTCACCACTGGCCCAGGCTGGAGAAGTGAGTGAAGAGTAAATGACTTTCTGACTGTTGGCATCTCAGTAGTTTTATTTGGGTCTCAGGGGAGACAGCCGAGTCGGAACCAGCATGAGTCTCCTGCCTGATCCCTACTGAAACGCTCTCATAGTGAGATCAGTAACAAAGGTCAATCGAAGTGGAAGAACTGGCTTCTGTGGATCAGCCATGTTCCCTCCAGAGGGCTGGTGGCTCTCAGGCATCCTCGTCCCACGACCCTCTGCGGGCTCCTGGTAACCTCACTTTCCAGAGGACACTGCTCAGGTGGAGACCTTGCCAGCTCCGACACCCTGAGGGCTGTTCACTTTGCCTCCTGCTTGTCCTGTGGCTCTTGTCAATCCAGCGGCTGGTGAGCACCTCAGAGAGCGGAGGCTGGCCCAGCTACGCCTGGGTTTCCATTCCTGAAACCACTGCCTTCTCCTCCATGACAATTTCAGAGCGGGTTTGAGAACCTCTATGTTTCAAACCACTGTCCCGATGAAGCGAGAGAGCAGAGTCTGCTCTCAGCTACCAGAGGATGAATTATTCAATAAATCCCTGAACAGGGATGGAGCACATACCACAACCTAATAACAGGAAAGTAACCTTTGACTGCCAACTAGTATTAGATATTGTAGGAGACGCTCTACATTTTTTTCCCCCATTAATAGTTACAGTAACCCTTTGAAGGAACTATTAGTGTAGTACCCATTTTACAGCTGGAGAAACTGAAGCTCAAAAAGCTTTAAGAATATAGTGGTAAGTGAGGTCACCAGGACTTGACCCAAAGATGTATGAAAAAGCAGAAGGCGTGACCTCTGCCCGGTAGAGTGTACATTCTGCTGAGGAAGCAGGACGTTGGCTCTGCCAGGTTTTGTGCTGTGCTACCACTTGATGTTTTAATGCCTATGATAGATAAGAAATACATTATGCAGATCATGAGGTATGTGAGTCAGCTCACTGTGGGCCAAGGCAGTGAGGAAAACTGAACGGGCTTCTGGCCAGGCTTTGCAGCATAGAGAGTGATGCCCTAAGCACGGGGACACCAGATTAGGTGAGAACAATTGCACTAGCAAAGGCCACCCAGCTGTGCCATTCAAGATCCTATTTCCTCCTAGTTATCCTGGATGAAGGATGCTCATTTGGCTCCTGGAAAACCCTCAGCTGTCCTGGAGAACTGGGGACTGTCCGTGTAGAAACGTGTTCCAGGAAAGAGGATTAAGACATGGTCTTAATGATATGTGGTAATGCTCAAATTAAAGTCCAGTTGGATATGCCCAGGCGAGAGGTCCTTAAATATTTTCAACAAATGTCATTAGTGATAGAAAATATAAAGACACACTCTTGGTATATTTACCTGTTTGGATTTTTAAAATTCATGCCACACTTGTGCAGTTCTAAAACATATCCATGTTTATGTCAATTCACTTCTTTATTAATTGCACAGATATTTGTTGAGCCCCTATTCTGTGTTGGGACTTGTTCTAGGCACTGGGGGAAGAGCAGTGAACATACTATGATCCGTATCTTTATAAAGGTCCATTCTGGAGTTTCTTCCCACGTTTTCTTGGGTTTTTTTTTTTTGCGGTACGCGGGCCTCTCACTGCTGTGGCCTCTCCCGCTGCGGAGCAAAGGCTCCGGACGCGCAGGCTCAGCGGCCATGGCTCACGGGCCCAGCCGCTCCGCGGCATGTAGGATCTTCCCGGACCGGGGCACGAACCCGCGTCCTCTGCATCGGCAGGCGGACTCTCAACCACTGCGCCACCAGGGAAGCCCACTTCCCACATATTTGCAGGAAGTGGTAGTTTCTTGAAGATGTAGCACATCCACCCTGGGCTTCCTGTGCCCTCAGCACCTTGCCTCTGGGGGTTCCCAGGAGTAGGCACGCCCACACTTGAAGAGCAGTGTCCTCAGGAGACACTCCGGCAGGCCACGGGATCAGGAAGGACTTCCCTACTTTACTTTCAGGGTTGTTTTGCTAAATCTGGGGCTGGATCTTCCAAAGCTGCACATCAATAACAGAGTCGAAGTCTCTTCCTCTCCTATTAGCACCACACCACCCCTGAGGAAGAACCAGAAGCCTGCTCCTAGGACCCCTCATTGTCACTAAGTTGTGCCTCTATCAGTCAGCTCTGGCTGTTGAAAATCCAACCCCAAATGCCTTGAACAGTAAGTACCACAGTATTATCTTACCTAAGAGGTAAGGGTTGGCTCGGAGGCAATGAATTCAGTGCCTCCCAACCAGCATTATAAACGCATATTCTTTCCCCTTTCTTCTCTGCTACACTCAGCATGCTGGCTTGCCCTCCAGGCCAGCTCCTTCATGGTCCCAGGAAGCCTACTGCATTTTCAACATTCATATGCAAGCATCGGGAGGAGAGAGCACAGCTTGTTTTCTCTATATGCCTTTTGTTTGGTTGGTCGTTTTTTAGAACAAGGAGGAGTCTCACTCAGAAGCCCCCTCACATCTCAGCCAGAACCGAGTCACACGATTTCCTTTAAACCAGCCCCTGGTAAAGTGAGTGGGATTGCCATGATTGGCTGGGATTCTTCCCTGTGCTGGAAGATGAATCATAGATTCAATTGGGGTCTGTAAGCAAGGAAGAAAGGAGAAATACCTGCTGGGTAGGCAGCAAAGAGTATTTGACACCACGGGCTCCTCTCATATGTTGAATTCCACCTGATAATTATGTAAAATGAAAGCTCCCATGTATCAACTGCTTCCTGCCTGACACACACTGTCCTTGGCACGGTCAAAGCCATTAACTCCACTCGGCCCTAACCCTGGGTTTTCTTCATCCCCCCTCCAGTAACCTGAAATTATTTTGCCTGCTGATTTATTATTGCTTCCCCAGTTAGAAGGCAAGCTCCAGGAGGGCAGCCCTCATGTTTCTTTTGTTTATTGTTCCAACATCTAGCCCAGCATATGGCATGTAATTGGCACTCAGTGAATATTTTTAAAGAAATAAATAAGTGAATTCTTTACAAGGCACACGATTCTCCTTATTCTTCTATAGCCCTTCTTCCTATCTTGCATTTGGTGAAACTGAAAAAGTTCCACTAATAGGCGTTAGGTAATTTGCTTAAGGTCACTTGAGGATCACGTGGCATAATCAAAATTTAAACCTAATCTGTCAGATTCCAAGTCTTTGCTCCGTCCCCAGGGCCCAGCGCCATGACCCCTGTCCACGTGAACAGCAGCCTTGGATCTAATGAGTCCTCTTCCTTGGGCAGCTGCAAACCCTTTAGCCATTAACTGCAGCTATGCTCTTGGTCACCTCTGCCCCTGCTCTTTTCCTGGTCTAGAACTTCTCTACTTCTCTGTGCAGAGACTCCCTTCATGTATGCACATCTATGTCCAAGGGTCAGTTCAGACCCCTCCCCGTCCTGGAGACATCATTCTGTACTCCCTGCCTCCATGGTTCCATCCTCTGCCTCTAGCCTAACTGTTCCACAGACCCAGGCCCAATAGCCCCAGGGAAAATGAAAATCCTCAAGCTCCTCCACTTGCTGTCTGTGTGACTTTTCTTCACTTCTTGGGGCCTCAGTTTCCTCATTTGCAAAATGGGGATAGTAGTGGTATACACATCATAGGGTTGTTGTGAAGACTGAGTTAATATGTAAACCATTTAATGCAAAGCCCATAGTGAGACCCATGTAAATGTCAACTATCGCTATTCATTTTCCTTCTCTTCTTTCTCCAAGAGTGCCAGGCACCTAGAAGATGTTCAAGATGTTAAATTCATGCTGACATGAATTTGCCAATTCTCTGGCTGCTTCCTCAATATGTGGTATTTCTCCCTTACTGGCCTACAAATTCCAAGGACAGGTGTTGCTAGTATTTTCTCCTTCCTCTCTACCCTTTCAGAGTCGACCATAGTAGGGAGAACTTGACAAGTACTTCATCCTCATGGAAGGGAGCAAACCAAAAAGCCTTGGGCTCTGGGGAAAATTCTCATTTGGATTTCTTTTCTGCCTGTCCTCTCTCCTTTAATTGTACATCTCTTCTTTCTTCCTGAAATCAGATTAAGCCCCACTGAGCCCAGACTAGTAGTGTTTCCAGTCATTTTCTTAATGGATATGAATGGACTCTAATCCTTTTGTTTCATGGCTATTAGTCGTTGGTCAGGCAGGTGACTGAGATGAAGATTTTAATCACTCCAAACATATGGTATTGGCTTTTAAAACATCAACCCTCCACTGCACTGGAGAGTCATTTATGATGACATTTCAGCTGAGGGAAAAGGCCCCAAGAAACGTTAACTGACCTTTGGGTGATTTCAGGAACTAGACCTTCCTTGTAATTTGCTAGAGAACACATACACTTCCCTGAAATAAGATCAGTCATGGGACACTGCAGTGAGAACCTTATAGAAAATGTCTCCAGGCCAGATTTATGCACCACAGATTCCTTAAGGAAGCTGGGTCCAGACCCAGCCTCCAATGCTCTTGTCTTTGGGAGGACCTATTTCTTTCCGGACTTGACTTTTAAAGGCCACAGGAAGAGGTGCTCCCACCAAGGTTTCACAGGTGCCCTTTGATCCACACTCAAGTGAGCCCAGAGAGAAACGCTGATGAGAAGGAAGAACAAGAAGGCTGATTCACTATGGGCAGGAGACTGTCTCCAAAGAAAAAACGTGAGTCTGGGATTGAAATTAACAACATGAGAGCATTTCAGCTGAGGCCATCCCAGGTGGCACCGGGGCTCACACACATAGAGTAGACCTCATTAACTTAGAACAGGGATGGCAAATGGGTTTCATTTTGCATGACATTTCTGATCAATTATTGGGGCTGCTGAGAACACTGTGTTCAGACGGATTCTCCCACTGCATTTCAGTTCAACCAGAAAGAATGCTGTGATCATTCAGCAATGTCTGCTGTGGTAGAGGCAGAGGAAGTGAAACCCAATCCCAAGGGTTTACCATCCTCAACTTAGAATACTAAGCTGGGATAGACTTCTGTCTGAAATGTCTAAATATCTTTAAAACACTCTTACATTATTATTTTCAGTGACTTTCTACTGCAAACAGTAACCTAAATCATCAATATGAATATTCAAAGTTAGAGCACTTATTGTGAAGTTTCTAAACAGTGGACTCTCCCATTCCTTGGTTCCTTCTCATGAGAGCCCTTTTCACTGGTTTGCCAGTGAGAGAAACAGGTCTATGATGAGGAGCTGGTAAGAAAGGAGAGAAATTTACATACCAGGGCTGCTCATGGCAAACTCCTCCCTGAGTAAGCCCACCTTGAAGCAAACTCCATACACCTGCCTCCTATTTCCATAAGCGGGTTCAGGCAGGCCCTAAAAAGACAGCTCCTGTTCATTCTCACCAATTACTAGAAGAATCAGCTGGTGAGTAATTTAGCTGTTTCTTGGAGCTTGAGATCTGTGTCATTGGTTCAGAAGAGTTGAAGGGAACCCGAGGGGATGCGCAGGAGAAAAGATCACATCACCAAAGGCAACTCAGGCTGCCTGCTGACGCTGCCTTCAGTGTCAGCTCTGACAGCCGCTTGGCAAATCCACCCCTCCAGTCCTGTTCTCAGTGACAGCTTGAGAGAGGGTTGGGGAAAGTTTCCCTTTCCTGAGAGAAGTCGACAGAGCAAGAGGTAATTTCTTTGCACGTTTTGTGGGGATCTTCCATCTAATGGAAAAGGCACCACTGATTCAGGAGAAGGGGAGGTTTCCCTGTGCATCTGAGCCTGGAGTGCCAGAGACTGGCAGTAACCCTGGAATAAAGACAGTGCAGAGATTTCTAAAGACATTTCACTTTTTTCAAAGCCTGGCCCTGTAGGTTTCAGTGGAAGTCTTAGATGTAAGATGAGTTTTCTTTGAAACAGCTGCCAGCAGTTCCACATTCTAGCTGATCAGCTCCCATTTCTAGCTGATGAAAGCAAGAAGACTCCTTCAGCATCGCCAAGAAAGACAATTGGAAAAAGTCAACAGAGTTGGGCTAGATACGGGCTCAGAAAAGTCATTCTCCTCCTCTCTCCCTCCCCACTCTGACATCAATAGCTGCAGAACCATTCCTGGTTTCCAACAAACTTCCTGATGAAAATCTGAATAATTATTCTGTTTTACCTTCTCATGAAGTGGAAAATTCCCAAAGGGGGAAAAAAGCACTACAGTCTAGCTGGAAATTAAGTTAAACTTAATTAATTTATGTAAATGCATTGGGTCGCTTTGGTGTTGTAATTAATTCTTGATTTGTAGAGTGGAGTTTGCCCCTGCAGACCGTCCTATGCTTGTGCCATGTGGAAGTGGTCTAATGGAGCTGGCAGACAGGCTTCAAGGGCACCATCATAAGCCCTTTGAGGAAAGAAACAAGGCTGATTCTGCTCTGTTGGATAAACATGTGTTCACTTGATAAATGAGCACCCACAGTGGTTGTACAACAACATACCCATGGTGCCTAAAAGTGAATCAAACAGAAGAATGCCTACCTTCACCGGTCTTACGTTCTAGCTGGGGAGAGACAGATTATCAGCAGGTAACCCAATCAATAAACAAGATCCTTTCAGGTGATGATAAATGCTATAAAGCAATAAAATCAGGTGCAAAAACAAAAAGCAATGAGAACACACCATTGTAAAGCAATTATACTCTAATAAAGATGTTAAAAAAAAAAAAGCAATGAGAGGGGAAGACTTCCAAGAGCTGATAACTAAGTGATAAGGAATCAGCCATCATTCTTGGTGGAGGGAATGGTGAGTGCAAAGGTGCCACAGGTAGACAGTCTTGGCATGTTCATTGAACAGAAGGCAGGCCAGCATAATGGAACCTGGTAGTGAGGGGGAGAAGACCTAAGACAAGACTGATGAAGTAGAAAGAGGCAAGATCATGGTAGAGTCTGGGCTTTATTCTAAGTTCAATGAGAAGCCATAGGAAGGCTTTAAGTGAAAGACTGACATGATCTGACAAAAGATCTCTTGTATTTCTATTTGGAAAATGGATTACAGAGGGTAAGAATAAATGCATCTTGTATGTATATTCTCATTCTAAACCTGGGGAGGGGGTAGATGAGGAAGTGTTGAACAGGAGTAAACAGGCGAGAAATAAGCAGGTTGTTTTAAATGGGTACAAGACAAGCTGCTAGTAAAAAAAGATGCCACAATATAGTAGTTCAGAAAAGATACAAGTTATCTTTCTCTCTCATGTAAGTAAACAGCTGAGCAGTCTAGGGTTTGCAGGATGGCCTTTGCCCTACAAAGTCATCGAGGACACAGACTACTGAGTTGACCCAGCCATGCCCAAACTACGGCTTCCTTCTCCGGATCCCAGGCAAGTGCTGTAGTGTCACCATTTCCCAGCCATGAAGAAGGGTGATGGGAGAACTCTAGGAAGTGGTGTGCTGGTCAGTGTTTAATGTCTGGCTCTCTTGGTGGGGAAAAAACTTGATCTGTTGTATTTGCTGATTTCCATGGTGTAAATACCTCTATCCTGGCAGATTTGAGACTATCGTCTTGACCTCACTGAACTCAGAGCTGGAAAGAGATGCATACGATGGAGTCTCACAGGTCTTGGTGAGTTACCTCTGGCCCACGACTGGCTCCAGGGCAAAAGCTTCTCCTCTGAGCTAATCCCATATAGGACCCAGACAAGGTATCGCACACCCAAGGACACTAGACTATAGGGTCTTTGAAGGAGCCACACAACGATTAGTTCAAAAGGGACTAAAATTTTCCTAAAATTCACAGAGAATTTTTAAATGATAGGGGTAGAGCATGGGGGATTTTTATGGCAGTAAACCTATTCTGAATAATATTGTAATGGTGGATCCATGTCATTATACATTTGTCAAAAATCCATAGAATGCATAGCACAAAGAGTGACTCAGTATAAGTTTTTGACTTTAGACAGTAATAATATATCAATATTGGCTCATCAGTTTTAACAAATGTGCCACACATATGCAAATGTTAATAAGGGAAGTTGGGGAGAAGATGGAGTATATTGGAACTTTCTACTCATTTTTCCTGTAAACCTGAAACTGCTCAGAAAATAGTCTATTAATTAAAAATTATAGAGAAAAAAATCACCATGTGTATGTATGTAAATATGAATGTGTATACATGATTATGTGTGCGTGTGTGTGTCTGTGTGCCTGTGCGTATGCATGTTTGTGTACGTGTGTGCATGTGTGGTGTGATGGGAGGGACCTCACAGATCAGATGGCAAGAGACCTAACTGTCTCACTCCCTCACCCTTGTACCTCAGGGCCGGCAGAGTAAGACCAAAAGGCAATACTGTGAAGAAAAGGCCCATCTTTCTACAGTCAGCATGCTGCCCTCTTCTGCAAGGTCACTAACTTGGACCTTATTAATGTGGGTGTGCCTGAAACCGTGCGTTCATTGACTGGAGATATTTCCAATGAGAAGAATTATAAATAAGGAGTTCTTCCTGTCTTTCATCTCTTTACTTGTAATTCTCCTTTCTGCAATCTTATTGGAAATAACCACCCATGTGTGTTCTCTCTTGGGGCACGGGGGTGGTGGTGGGGGAAGAGGACACCAAGATGCAGAGTGAGAGGAGTCCCTACCCCAGAAACAAACAACTGCAAACGATAATCTGTATCATGTCCCAAAATATACAATTTCCTTGCTATCATGTTACAGTAGGCTAAGTGACGGCCCCCTAGAGACGTCTATGTCCTAGTCCTCAGAACCTGTGAGTATGTTTTTCATATGGCAAAAGGGACTTTGCAGATGGGATTAAGGATCTTGAGATGAGAGATGATCCTGGATTATCCAGATGGACTCAATGTAATCACAAGGGTCCTTATAAAACAGAGAGCAATGTAATGAGGGAAGCGGAAGGAGAAAGAGAGAGATTGAAAGACGCTATGCTGCTGGCTTTGAAGGTGGAGTACGGGTCATGAGCCAATGAATGCAGGTGGCCTCTAAAAGCTGGAAAAGGCAAAGAACCTGACTCTCTCCTAGAGCCTCCAGAAGAAATGCAGCCCTGTGGACCCATCTTAGGACTTCTGACCTCCAGAACTATAAGAGAATAAATTGGTGTTTTAAGCCACTAAGTTTGTGACAGTTTGCAGCAGCAGAAGTTTGTGACACAACAGCAAACGAATACATGTATCTTCTATCTGGGAATCTGCTCTCTCACCATCAAACTAGCCAGGTGTCCCGCCTCCTGCTCATTCTTTTCTTTTGCAACCTATCTTAAATCTGTGATTCCTGGGCTGAGTCCAAACATGCCACCGTCTTGCCTCTCTGTTCTTAGTGTCTGGCCGCCTGCTCACTGGCATCGGAGGGCATCAATAAGCATTTGTTGAATGAATAAGTGAATGAATGAATGAATGAATTTTGTTTTCCAAATTCATTCCATGCTTTAAAGGATGTCTTGGGAATTTTGGGTTTTTAGTATTTGCTTTTCAGTTGTGCTGTTTGCTTTAATCTACCCCCTATCCCACAAGAAACCACCCACGCACATTGTGGCTTCTAGCTGTAAGCATACACGAATTCCTTGTCCTGTTTTTGACTTGGCTCTGTGGTCTGAGCTTTTTAGGGGGGTCCAGTTCCCAGGACTTCCTGCTGGTAAATGGACATCTCAACTTCTTTTTATGTGGGGCATCAATCGAAACTAGAATCACATGAGAAGCTCTGCAGGGCTCCCAAATATACAGCTCTGGGTTGGGGTCAAAAAAAGACAGTAACTCTATCTGGGTCAGCACAATAGTTAGCATGTGTAACTAATAAAGAAAACCTGTGAGCTGGTCTTTGCACAGGCCTGTTGGCTTCATAAAGAGGAAAAATGCTCCCAAGTCACCGATTAAACCCCTAACGCCGCCATCCATCTCAGGTATGCAATGACCTAGGTCACAAGGGGACTAGGCAACAAATTACAAGCAGATGAGATCCTAAGATGCAAAAACAATTCAAAGGATGCCTCCTTCTGAGGGCAGGTCAGAGAGTCTACGAGTCTACAAAAATGCATTGCAAAGAAATCTAGAGACTAATAGTTCAACTTCTCTTTAGGGCTGGGCAAATTCCTTGTCCTCCCAGGCCTTAGTTGTCTTAAGACCATGTAAATGGCAAACAGCTGGGTCAGGTCTTGGCGGTGTAAGTACAACAGGTAGGCACACTTGCTTTTAACTCAGGATGGGTCAGAATGCAATGAGATGATGACGTGACCACATCAACTTTCAAGATTTTAATATTGAATAATTTCACTTTTTCGGTCCACAACAGTTGAACTCATTCAACTAAGCGCACACACACACACACACACACAGTTGGGAAGACTGCTGCTCCCCTGAGGTGCTAGTGGCTGTGGAAACAATGAGCACTTCTCACCCTCATCTCTTTGATTCCTCTTCGTGAAGCTGGGAAATGCCAAGTGTCAAATATCTCCAGTCACTTAAGCCCCACAAGATGGAGCTTTTATTTCTCAGAGAGAACACTGAACAGGATTCCTCAGAGAAGGCACCATTCAAACGTCCCAAGCTGATTTGTCTTTCAACGGGAGCAGAGAAGGAGGAGGAAGTTACCAATTAAACCCAACCCTCAGGTGCAGACATCTCATTACAGGCATATGTCGAGCGGAAAATGCCCGGGATCACCTCCACCATGCTAGACCTCATCTCGAGCACTCGTCCACTTCTCGAACAACCCCCAGGCTAATGACAGACATTATTTCAATTATCCCAAATGAGCGCCCAATGCTGGTAACTGACATTTGGCATTTCTGTAGGGGTTCATTTAAAACTTGTTCCCCAAGTCATAAGCAGAAAAATTTACATCAGCTTAAATATAAGAAAATGCCCCAAGCTCATGTATCTCTAAGAAGGCAGAGCCCACCTGATATGCAGAAAGGCATTCGTGTCTTTGTAGTTCTGTTATGTTTTCTACAGAAAAGCCTCGTATAATGGCATTCTCAGGTACTCTGCTTCAGTCTTAAACTACAGCTCATGAAATGACTGGGAAAGAGAGCTTACAGAAAAATAAATACAATTAGTTAAACCATATGGAAAAAATATGATCTCATTTGTAATCAAAGATGTTCAAGCTTACGTAACAATGAGAAACCACTCTTGTCTGTAAGATATGTATATATAAGATATAAATATAAGATATATGTGTATCAGAGAGGCTGAAGTTGGGGTGTAGTAACATTCTCATAGTGCGCCAGAGAGAGTGTTGATCGGTTAGACTATTTTAGATGGAAAAGCAGTCATTTGTATCAAGAACCTTAAACAAAAAACCTTTGAACCAGTAATGCCACTTCAGATAATTTGAGGGCAATTACTCAACACTTAATGCACAAAAATCTTCAAAGCAGTGTTATCCACAGCATCAAAAACCATAAAAATAATAGGAGGAAACACTCTAAATAGCCCCTAGATAACTACAATGCACCTATGTGATGGAATATAATGCAGCCCTTAAAAACAGTATATAAAGAGCATCTTAAAATGCCTGAAAACATTGTAAAATGCAAACACAGTCATGTTCAATTTAAAGAGAAGGATAAACTTGTATACAGAGTATGCTGACAACTTCTGGGGGAAAAGCCTGTCCTAATGTAGGTACATCAAAATGCAGTTAGGTGGTAAGATTGTGGAAGATGTTTTTGTTTTTATTATTATTTTGCATTTTCCCATGTTCACAGTAAGCACATACTATTTTTATAATCAGGAAAAGGTAAATAAAAAATAAACTATGCTTTAAAACATAAGTAAAAATAAAAGTGCAAAGAAAACATGGCCCATTTATACCTCTACTTTAGGGAACATAAACTATAGGAAAACCTACATCATGTTTTAATCCATATGCAAATAAAACCCTAGTTTTTATATGCAGATATTCATGACTATGGAGACTCTGGCAGTTGAAACTAGTACTTTGACGTATGCCAATGCATGCAGAGCTATTAGAAAGAGGATTTGCGGTAATCCTGTTGACACGACCCAGACACTCTTACCTATTCCAGAGCTCAAATGGAGCACAGAAATATCGTAGAAAGACAAACAGCATGGGGTAATTTAGCAATTAAGGGAATTGCAGAAAACGGATTGGAGGAAAGTCTCATTTATCTTTGTTTCCAAAGTTTCAATAACAGACTTCTTTGGAGGGTAAGTGAGAATAAAACACTCAAGCTAATGTTTGCCTGGAGAAACACTTAGGTGCAGGAAATGTCTCTTTTGCCATTTTGGAAAGGTTAAGGCAATGAAAAGCTACAGTCAAAGGCTTTGGAATCCCACAAAGTTGCATGTATCACGGGACACATTGTGACCCTGGCCATGGAATGATCCTCTGCGGCATTGCTGAGACGAGATCTCACGGTACCGGAGCTTTGCTCATGTCCAACCCCAAACAATTGTGCTCATAGCAGATTCAGGAAAATTCACTTCAGACGGTTTGTTTGCAGGAAGCAGTTTTGACCCCCCTGCCAGGGTACTGCCCCACTGAATCTGTTTTGACTTGAGACATTCGATAGTATGTTTTACCGTAAAATATATAGGGCAATAGAAGAAAACATATTTTAGGAAATTGCTAAAGAAAAAAATCTTTACAAAGATGGTATTTTGTTTTAAAGTCCCAATAAACAAGTAATATTATGAATGGCACTGGGCTTGGAGCAGTAGAACTGAGTTTCAGTACTAAATTTGTACACCTCTTGAGCCCATCACGTTTCCTCTCTGACACCCTGTTTCCATAAATGGGGTCAGAAGGGGCAGATAGGCAGGGCAAGTGGGAGCGGATTTGCATTAGGTGAGTTCTGAGTCCCATCAGAGATTTAACATTCGCTGACTCACAGAAGATGGGAAATCTTGCTTGCAGGGAAACATCTTGCAAAGAAAGAGATTATGCAAAACCACGCCACTGGCCCCGTCAGCACTGTCCACGTTGCTGCTTGTTAAGGCTGATGATGTTGCATCGTTCCACTTTAAACCACACCCAGCACTCAACTGTCTAATGTGAAGCACTTGCCTAGGAAACCAGAATCAATTGCTCTGTCTCCCAGCAAACCTCAAACTGTGCATCATTCAAGGAACCATGCCCGAGCTCAAGTTGCTGGTGGTCAGGCTGTCAGCACACCGATGGCCTCGTTTCATATTCAGTCTTGGATGACCACTCCTTCTGTGGGCAGAGAACCAAGCTGCTGCCAGGGGCAGATCAGGCCCTGCCTGACACGTCAGCCTGCTGCTGTACCTAGAAGCCCCTCCTCGTGGTTAAGTCTTTGGCTGGTTCCCAGGCCTTTTCCCATCTCAGGGTTCATGCACCTTTGAACAAAGCCCCGAGGTGACAGAGAAAATCAATTGATTCATCAGATCAGTATTCCCAAGCTACAGTGCTTGGTCAATATTTTATCACCCCTGGCTACACTAAAAAAGCAAGTCACTAAAATTTGGAGGAATCAGTATTTAGTAACTTGAGGTCTAGTCCCAGCTCTGTCACATACTTGCTAAAGAGACCCAGACCGACCATTTATTTCTGCAGACTTGGTTTTCTTTTCTAGAGAGTGTTTGGGTCTGTTCAGAAGGATTTTTGCTCTTTTGTTTTGTTTTGTTTTGTTTTGTTTTAACCAGCATCAGGGCTAAAGTAAACACCATGAAATTGTGTGTCAAATGTAGGATCTACACACTTTTTCCTAGCAGAGGATCCACCGCTTTCATCAGTCTCAAAGGGACCCGTAACCCAAAAGTCAACTAGAAGTCACTTCTTTAAGCAGATCCGGAATTTGTACACAGGAGGGGCTTGGTGGTGGCATGCTACTTGGCAAACAATTGTCTGGAAGCTGTGTTTACACAGCAAGAACAATCATGTTACTCACAGCATATGATACAGATCAGAATGGCAACATTTCTAAAGAGACTTTACAGCAAAGAAGATGCTATTTGTCCATATCGTTGCTGTTGTTTTCTCACCAGTAGAATTGTTAGTATTGAGGATGACTCTGGAGATGAAGGAGAGGCCAAAGCACTCCCAAGTCACCTCTTGGCTCCATCATCGGCTCCAAGGTCTCAAAATGCTCCATAATTTCCATCTGAGATTGTAAGGTATAGAGAAAATCCAAAGAACAAAGCGCTTCTCCACGGAAGGCAAGCCCAGGAAACCAGAGAAGCAGGAAAGGACAGAGGGATGCTGGCAGCAAAGCCAAAGGACCAGGCTGACGGGCACCTCAACTGAACCTGGTCTCTTTCATAGCTGTCTCCTTAAAAATCTCCTTACCTCTTCACCCTGTCTCAATCTCACTTTTAAAAAATACTGCAGTAACTTTACCAGCCTATTCTATTGGGGTGTGGTGGTAAGGATAGACACTGAATGAATTAAAAAGATGGTAACAAACTTTGCCAGAGACGAAAGTTTGAATGGATTTACAGAATCATGATGTCTTAAATAATGACAGTCCCCACTTCAGGCTTGGAAGTCAACTCTCCTGGAGGTGTTAACATTATTATTCCACAGGAAAACACACAAAAGCAAGAGAATATTACTTCCAAACCTCTGTTGGGTGATGTGGAAATCAGCATTAAGTGAAGCGATGGCACATCATTAAACAAGAGATCACGTTTCCCCACAGGCTTCCCTAGAGAACTGCATTAATTCAGAAAACTTAGTTGCGGGAGGGCGATTCTTTCCTGGAAAGCATACATGCACCAAAGACTATGTTTAAAATGCTCTTGGACCATTGTTCAGTCATAATGACCTCCTGGGGGAGTTTCCCAAGTGCTCACGTAATATCATTACACAACAAATACATGAAAATTTGTCCACGTATTTCAAAATTCCAAATACATGGGATGGCTATTCAAGATGGCCTCAGGATGGTTATCACATTGGGAACCTTCCAGTGACCACCAGGAAAACAAAACCACCATCACAGCTACCAGGCACTCAGTGAAACGTAACACTGGAAAGGATCTAGATGTCCAACTTAGAAATAAGGTAGCAAATTATGATGTGTCCATAAAGAAATCATGGGGCTGTCAATGAAAATTAGGCTCATGAAGAATATTTAAGGACATGAGAAGAAAGCTAATGATGTGCAAAATGAATAAGACAAGATTAAAATTTTTATATAAATAAAGCATGACCCCAGGTATACTTAAAGAGGGATAATCTCTCTCACAGGTAACCACTAGTAACATTGATTGTATCTAGTCTCTTTCTGTACCAGTGACTTTTATTTTCTTCCTTACAATTCTGCATCTAAAAAGATAAATAACTTAAAAGTAAATACCATGGTGTTATTCTGATCAAGAAAGAACCTTTAAATGTAAATAGCTAGAAATAAAGAGCTCTTCCTAAAATTGGGAGGACATTTGTCTTTTTTCCCCAGGACGTTAATGTGCTGCATCCGATGACCTCAAGGGAGCGGCATCGGGTCTACTGCTGGCAGGAACTTCAAACATCTTGCCGGCCTCCTCTCCCTGTTTCTTCCTCCAGCTGCTCTGGGTTTCAAGACAGAACACAGCAGTGCACAACAGCCCTTGCCCTGTTCCTAGCCAGTGAATTCTGGCACAATTATGGGGACCCAGGGTTCCCCCACTCAGGACCTCCTAGTGGGCACTGAGGTGCAGCACCCTCTGTGGCTGGCACTTGGAAGCCGGTATTTTTTTACAACAAGCATTGGTGGAAGACGTATCACAGACTATTTGCAGGGTGGGAGTAGGACTGTGATGCCTAAAGTACAGAATGTGCACAAGCATCGCTTATTACACTGTGCAGGATTCCCCTTTTTAAATTTCGTTCTCCCAGTGAGACTGGCGTCAGCGTGACAAACTGCTATGGCCGCACAGAAAAGCAACTGAAGAGCTCTCTGAAGAAATCTGCAAAGACTTCTCAGAGAGAGGGTGGCATTTGCACTGGATTGTAAAGGAAGAGTTGGAATTCTCCAGGCCAAGAAGAGTAGAGCGTTCGGCAAAGGAAATGCAGCTTGATACATATGACTTGAACCGAGGGAGTATTTCTGGGAGAATGGAGAGGTTGCTACACACAATGCGGGTGGGAAGATCACAAGAGTTCCAACCACAAGGAGACTTGGTTGCTTCCCTAAGTCATCGAGATTCGAATCATTTGACTGTGCAAGAATGCTAAGCTGGGGTGTGATACAGCCAGATGATTGCATTAGAAAGATCACTATGGGTGCCATTTGGAGACAAGGAGAACCCAACCGACCCAGGAGACAGAAGTGAGGACTGACTCTCTTTTTGCCAGAGAACGTTGGACATCTCCAGTCTGGAAGATCTTACCTGATGGAGCGGCTTGACGAGTTCTATAAAAGGCAACAGGCAGGTGGTTCAAGCAAGATGGCAAAATCATGACCATCAGGGTTTGTTTCCAGGAAGCCTTCTTCACAACTGACATGTACTCATTCCTGTCATAATTCACCTCTCATTCAACAAATTGAACCGAACATCTCCTGTGATCCAGGAGCAGGATTTCCCACTGGGTCTATGGAGCATCAAACTGGGCCCTGCTTGCACTCAAGGAGCCTTTGGCCTTGAGAAGGAAGCAAGGTCCTAAACAGATAACTATCTTATTGTGACTTTTGTGAAGGAGGCTCAGAGGAAAGACAGCCAATCCATTCCGGGGAGAAAACCTTCCCAGAGGAGGTGATGTCTGAGCAGACACCTAAAGGATGAGAGGGAACTGGCCAGGTGAGAAACAGGAAGGATGCTCCCGGCAGAGACGACGGTACAATTTAGGGGACACTTCAGGGAGCCATTGTGACTTAAGTGTGGGCTTCAGGGCAAGGAGAGGTAGAAGAAAGGCCCAGTAAAGCAGACAAGGGACGTGTTCTAAGTTTCTGTGAAAGAAGCAAAGGGAGAAAGGAGAGAATTCAAGTTTATGAAGGAAAGTTCATTATGCATTTTCCTAAATTCTGCATCCCCTGCTGCCTATCCCTGGGCAAGGTAACCACCATGGGACAAAGGAGAAAATGGGAGCCTTCTTTTTCTTTCTTCTTCTTTTTCTTTTTTAATACCACACTGGTTCAGTATGTCTGGTTTCCGGTGCAGGCTCTCTATTTCCTTTTCAGCGCATTTGTTTTACAGTTCAAAATGTGTGGCTGGGGTTCTTACTCTTCTCTCGATTTGAGTCCATCCTCTTCAAGGCTGGCTATTACTCAACCAGGCACGGCTATTTTTTCAGGGGAAATTAAATTGATAGACTCTCTCATGTCCTGCAATTTCACTTGCCATAAATTCCAAGCAGCAAAAAGCAATTCTGTCATTACCAGAGGAGCTTTCTTGTAGGCACTGCCAGGGTTTGGAGAGTACACCAAAAGTGGGAGCAGCACTGAGCCAACTCAGAGCCTCCAAGAATTTGCAACTGGCGGCAAATGTGACGAGTATTGATTATCTGCCCCTCCAGGTCTTATGCAATGTGTTAAATTGTCAATTTACCTCTTTCTCTGAAACCCCTTACGGATGCATAGCTAAGACAGGAAGCCACGGCCATCTGATCATCTGAAGTAGTCTTGCCCTCCCCCTCCACCCCACAAGCAGCATTTATTTTGCAGATCAAGAGAATGGAATCCATGGAGAATGGAATCACTGATCTGTACCAAATACTTTTATAAGTGTCCGTCTCTGGACTGCCTGTGCAACTTGAGGTAATCTTGGCAAAGAGGAGAGAAAAACCGTAAGAATCAACCTGCTAACTGTGTCTTATTATTCTCTGTAACCCAGCATCTGGTCTAGAGCCAGACATATAGGAGTTGATTGTTTTTTCATTGAGGGTCTTTTTGAATGATGACAAGCTTCATGGATGGGTAGGTGTGTTTAAAGAGTTGAAAGACAAATTGGGTCAATGGATTTTAATTACTCTTTTAGCCATAAAATCCTTTCTTCAAAAAAAAAAAAAAAGGAGGTAAAATATTGGGTTGGCCAAGAAGTTCGGGTTTTTCCATAACATCTTACAAAAAACCCAAACGAACTTCTTGGCCAACCCAATACTAGGAATTTCTGGTTAAGCGAGGAGTGGGAGCCCCAGTCACACAAACGTAGTTCCCCTTCTATCCACGACTAGTTGATGGATGCTTAACCCACATGTACGTGGCCATGCTCGTTGCTCCACTGTTGTTGCTGTCTGCCTCCCTACTTTCACCTTTAGCCATCTTTCTTCTCCCACTACCCAAATAAAGCGCAAAGAGTAGGTCATCTATGGCACTAAGTAGACTTGCAACCAGGAAAGATGACGCGTGTCTCCCTCTTCCTAGAAGTACCACCCTCATCCAAGGCATGTGTTCTTTGGGATACAGCCTCCCCCTAACTTGGTGAGACTCTGGATGTGACTACAACTCCCTCCATCCCCACTGAGGGGAGAAGGGCTGACAACTCTACTCCTCCAACAATTTTCCTTGAGTCCTTCTCCCTCATCCCACCCCACACCCAGCTGTCAGGTTTCTACAAATTCATGTGAAATGGAGGAAGGTGATGAGGTGGCAGATGTAGTAGCAGAGCTATTAGACATGCCAAGAGACATTTGCCTTGCAAATGTTTTGACTCACTGCAGAACTTGGGGTGCAGAACTTTTCCCTTTGTTGCAAGTCCTAATTGTCAATTTCTAAACAATAATAAAAGTCTCATTTAACATCTTGTTATACAATGAACATGTTAGAGACTGCAGGGATTTTCAAAAGATGATACACAGCCCCTGAGCCAAGAGAGTTTCTAAGTTATTTGAGAGTCAAGACAAACACGTATGTGCATACACACACACACACACACACACACACACACACACACAAATTAAACATTAGCATTTCAAGTCACTAAGCTGTGAGTTCTTAGGGAATCCTAGGAGCAAGGAATATACTGTCCATGAGGTGACTGAGAGGAAAAATAAACCCCTGGGGATTGGGTGATCAGGAAAGGATGGGACTGAATGGGTACTCTGAAGGATCACTGCCAAGGTTAGGGTGGGTGGTGTAAGAAAACGTGAACAGAGCGTGTTTGGGTGGCAGACCTGCCATCTGGCTGGCCCACAAGGATCATCCAGGGGAGTCATGTACTTTCAAGATGGGAAAGTCTCAGTGCCTGACTGTGGAGTCTGGTCTTTATCCTCTAGGCAGCTGGTGAGCCATATGGCTTCTTGAGCCAAGACAGGACAAGAAGAAGGCACGTGAAAGGGGAGAGAGGGAGGCAGCAAGTCCCAGTCTTCCCGTTAGTTCTGTCTCTACCAGAGTCAGGGAAGTGGTTTCATCATTTCAGCAGTCATATACAGACCATCTCTGATGAAAAGTCTGGACATATTGGTCACATGGAGCCAGGCCAGAAAACAGGAGATGTCACAGAGCTTGAGAAGCTGTGCCCACAGCTAGACATTTGCAGACATGCAGCACCCACTCGTGGGAGAGGCTGGCCCAGCTACAAGGGCCAGAATGGGCCAAACCTCAACCCCAAAAGGAAACTTTTCTTTTTGCACCTAAATCCACCTATACTTCCTCCTTGGCCCTGCTTTCTATTATATGCTCTAGCTGACAGTGGTCATGGGTCAAAACAGGTTCCGTTAATCACATCCAGTGTTTCTCTCAGCACTGCATAGGTGTTGCATGCCTCAGCCATATGGCATAAAATTCTACAGGGCTTTTCAGGCCCTGTCAGAGTGATGCAATGACAGGAGAGTGACAGACACAGAGGGAGGCAGGGATGAGGATGCTGTTGAGATGTCTAGAAACATGGGCCATACAGCTGCCCACAATTCACAAGGTCTACAGTTCTTCCTCAGATGTTTAAAGTCCTTCCACTCACATGTGATTCTGACTTCTCCCTGGAGGCTCAGATGGCCAGTAGCTGTGCCCGGTTCTCGGATTCTGGAATCTCGTCCACTTCAGCACAGCTGTCTGCCTCTTAGAGGCCATAACCCGACAGGAGACCATGAAACAGGAGATGATGTTGGCATAGACCTTAGCCTGAAACAGTCTGGCCACTTAATGGATGAGGCGGTTTCTAGACTCTCTGGTCCCTGAAGTTGGGCCTGGGCAGTGGGCATAATGGCAACCACCAGCTGAGTGTGAGGCATGGATGTGTTTCCCTGTTAGACAGTCTTTATTTCCAAGGCAGGTTTGCTCCCAACTAACAGATAAATAATGTCTCCTCACCTTTTGATACAAAGAATTTCTTAATTCCTTGATTCCTTGCGTTGGGCTTCTGTTGTCAGCCAAAGAGAAGGGCAGAGGTGTCACACCACTGAAATGTAATTCTTCAGGCTCACACGTGAAATAGCCATACTTGAAGACTGGGACTTCAACCTGGTTCAAGATCAAGTTAAGCTTCTCTGGTTCGCTACTATGTTGATGAGAGGTCCTAAATTCCAAACAGACACGGCCATATGTGTAACAAAAACATTTTCTTGTTAGGACCTTTTATAACACACATTCTCTTACATGAAAAAAGACCCAGGTACCTTTTATAAGGTATATCCCTTGTGGAACAAAAATAAATGCTAAAAAACAAAAATCCAAATTTTAATCTGTTTACACTTATATAATTTTAGTGATGATGTTGAAATTGTGGTTTTGAAAAACAAAGTTAATTACTCGCTATTCTAATTCTATCATGTCAGGTGTCCTTGAGAAATGGAATTCTCAGAGTGGGAGAAAGAGATACAGTTGTGAGACTTAAGAAAGACAGTGCTAGTTTAAAGAAGTATCAGTATGAATTCAAGATGTATTTTATTTTAAAACAATATATTTCCTAATTCTGTTCACTAAAGAGACTTTAAAAGGCCTAGAAATATTGAGCTATTCCTAAAAGTAAAGTCTGAGAAAGGGACCTGGGTTCAGGTTGTTTTTGAGGGGGAGGTGATACCAGGATGCAAGGACGAGGCATCAGGGAGAGTAAGATGGAGAAAGAGAAAAAACTCAAAGGTGAGTTTTCAAGATCACAGTTGTGGGCAATGCATGTTTGACTCTACTCAGACCTCTGAGGAGGAAACAGAAGACCCCCCAGAATTGTCCATCAGCCCACGGGAGGCCAGGACAGTGTCTCCCACTCCCAGTCCCCTTTGGATGAGTTGAAAACTCCAGTGTTGCTAACTCCACACATTGCAGAAACGTGGAAACACACATGGCACACATTTGAGGAGTGACGGACATTTTTACTATCCGTGAGAGTCTGAGTTCCCACAGAATCTTCTGCCGTAGCTACAGCTGAAATCAGAGGTGGACAAGCAGAGGTGACACAGGGCACCAAGAGCTTCTGTTACGGATGCACATCGTAACATTTACAGATGAAATGCTATATGCCTGCATGGGATTGGCTTCTAGGTACAGCGAAGAGGGTACATGAGGCTGTAAATGAAATGAGTGTGTGGCCAGAAACTCATAACTGTTTAGGCTGAGTACCTGGGGGGTGGGCAGGGAGGGTGTTAAACTAGTCTGTCTACTTTTGTAAATGTTTAACAGTTGCTATAACAGAAAGTTAGAGAAAGAAAGAAAACAGAAAGAAGGAAGGGAGGAAGGAATGTAGGTGTCAAAGAATTTTAAAAAGAGCAAAGTTTCTGAAGTCAGAAATCCTGGCTCCACTTAATTGGGCAAGTCAAATAACCTCTTACAGTCCTGGCTTTCTCATCTAAAAATGGAGCTGGTAAAAGGAATCTACTTCCTACAGTAAATGTAGATGTAATGAAAGTGCACTCACTTTATCAGACAATGCCATGCCTATGGTAGGTGCTCAACAGATGTTAGCTATCACATTATTAGTATGCAAACGCCATGTCCAGAGAGAGCAGGAGAGGGTAAGTAGGCCAATTCTGGCTGACCAGGGAGCGCATCAGGGCCAGGTGACCTCACAGTAGTGCTGTGACTCTGCTCAGCTAACCAGTTTTGAAATGCTCAGAAGAAAAACCCCAGAAATCTTGGTACTGTGTGTGCCTCTGAGGGGGAAACTTATTAAAATAGGAGGCCCCAGTTGCCCAGCCCACTGGAGTGCTCCCCATTTAAGAAAAGCGTGGGATGGCCCCTTCATCTCCCTTCTCAGAAGGAGACACTACACTGCCCTGAAGGGGAAGAGCACAGCAGCGTCTGGCAGGAAGTGCTCCCGAAATGGTGGTCTGGCTGTGCTGGCTGCTGCTATAGGAACCATTTCCTCTTCTCTTAACACTGAGGCCACCATGAATCATTTCCCTCCAATTCTTAAATGAGATCACCCCCTCCTCATCTAATGCCTTCCATTCTTTTTTTTTTTAATAGACATTTTATTTGTTTATTTATTTTTGGCCACACCACCAGGCAGGTGGGATCTTAGCTCTCCCAACCAGGTATCTAAACCACGCCCCCTGCAGTGGAAGCTCTGAGTCTCAACCACTGGACCGCCAGGGAAGTTCTTGCCTTCCATTCTTAAAGGGCCCACATGAGAACTGGAAAAGGTAAGTGTATAGCATGGGGAACTCTACTCAATACTCTGTAATGGCCTATATGGGAAAAAAATCTAAAAAAGAGTGGATATATGTATACATATAACTGATTCACTTTGCTGTACAGCAGAAACTAACATTGGAAATCAACTATACCCCCCAATCAAAAAAAAAAAAAAAAAAAAAGGAGACCAGTGAAATATCCAGCGCTATACAAATAGACCCTCTTACTGTGAGACCTTCACCAGCTAATGCTGTTCGGGGAATGAAAGACTAAACTTTCTCATTCTTTGAGAGTTAACCAGAATCCACCTTTGATTTCCACCCTTGTTGAAATCTTTCTAACATGCATCAGCCCAACTTGCTGCCTTCGAAACAAAGTTTAATTTTTGAAAACTTTGATCACATTATGCCTCAGAGTCATCCTTCTGACCATCTGTAGTTCTGCACAAGAGGATCAATAACTCAGAAGTCACCTGACCTCAAAACGCTCCAAAGGAATTGTTTTGGCCAATCAATAATAATTTTCTTTCTATCGCTTCCTATATATGAAAAATCGAGTGCCAGGAAACAACTTGGCTATTTGAATATTCTAATTTAAATTTTATTCCATTTTACTGACTTGCAGGAATCTCATGTTAACTTGTATAAAAACCCCTATCAGTCAAGTCCAAGTTTTTCCAACCATTTTAAAGTTCCAAATGGGTATGTTTTAAGTGGTGCCTGAATTACATTTATTAACTGTCTGTCACCTTTATTGAGCCATGTTGAATATTTTATCTATAATTCACGTAAAAGTCCTTAAACTATCTTGGGTCACAGCCCCCTTTAAGAAGCTGATAAAAACCATGGATCTTCATCCCTGGGAAATATGTATATGCACCTAAAGCATACCTATAGACTCCTAGGGGTTCCAGGGACCCCGAGCTAACAACCACTTGTTTAGATTTTCTTTCACTGCCAAATGAGTAAACCCTTCATGAAAGCAGTGGTCCTGGATGCTTAAATAGTACAAGTATAAAATAGTTATTCTGAGGTCTGTACGCTTCACACAGAAACCACTCTTATTGACGTTAGGCTAATTGAATTTTTTAGGCTATTGAATTTTGCCGAGAGGTCACACGTTAATTAACTAAAGATAAGCTTTTCCTTCCTATAAATGGGGCCACATTAGAAAATGTCCCTATCTCTCTCCCTAAAAAACATGACATGACACGCTGGTATCTGTCACCTCTGCCCACACCCAGCTGCCCTTCCAGCCTGGTGGAAGATTCCAGGTGTCCTCTGGATGGAAGACATTTCACATCACATTTAAATGGAAACTTTATAATAGAGAAGAAAGCTGACTCTTACATGAAGAAGCAAGAAAAAAGAGAATTAGAGCTTCTGGGAGGGGAAGGATGCCACAGGCAGCATGGAGTCCATTCTTTTGCTTTATGAAGGCATTCATATCTCACTGGATCTTTGTAGTCAAGAGACTTTATTTCTAACTTAAAAAATGGATACAAACATTTCACTAACTCTTTCAGGTGGTCCGTGAACACTTGGGATTTATGAAATTGATGGGTGGCTTTAAGGCCAAGTCTCCTTAGCTGAGATGCTACACATAGCCATTTCCTTCTTTGGTAGCCTATAAACCCATCAAGGTGAAAAGTAGTGAAACTTTATCATTCTCCTTTTCCCAAATTTAAATTGTAGCTATATGTCAAAATAGCTGATTGATCTTGAGAAAACTATGTAATTCTTCTAAATTTCAATTTCTTCGTTGCTAAAATGGGGACATGAACACCTGCCTGACTCGGGGCTTGTGGGCAGTTTACTAGATTGCATTTGTCAGGTACCCATCACTTTACTAACACGAAATAGTAAAATGTCAGGTGAAGGTAGACAGTGGTCTATTAAGAAGGTAAACTCTAAACCTAAAGGAGACTGTTAAAAATAACAATATTTAATTAATCGAAAAGAAGAAACAGAGAAAAAAGATAATGAAGAACAGGGCTTCCCTGGTGGCGCAGTGGTTGAGAGTCCTCCTGCCGATGCAGGGGACACAGGTTCATGCCCCGGTCTGGGAAGATCCCACATGCCGCGGAGCGGCTGGGTCCGTGATCCATGGCCACTGAGCCTGCGCGTCCAGAGCCTGTGCTCCACAATGGGAGAGGCCACAACAGTGAGAGGCCCACGTACCGCAGAAAAAAAAAAAAAAAAAAAAAAAGATAATGAAGAACAGATAGATAAGTAGAAAACAAATGACAATGGACTTCCCTGGTGGCACAGTGGTTAAGAATCTGCCTGCCAATGCAGGGGACATGGGTTCGAGTCCTGGTCCAGGAAGATCCCATATGCCACGGAGCAACTAGGCCCACGCACCACAACTACTGAGCCCGCACTCTAGAGCCTGCGAGCGACAACTACTGAGCCCATGTGCCACAACTACTGAAGCCCGTGCACCTAGAGCCCGTGCTCCACAACAAGAGAAGCCACTGCAATGAGAAGCCCACGCACCGCAACAAAGAGTAGCCCCCGCTCGCCGCAACTGGAGAAAGCCCATGCGCAGCAATGAAGACCCAACACAGCCAAAAATAAATAAATATTTTTAAAAAGAAAACAAATGGCAAGATGATAGATTTCAACCTAGTCATAACAATAATCGCATTAAATGGAAATACTCTAAATATCACACTTCAAAGGTAGAGATTGTCAGATTTAATTTAAAAAAAAAAGGCAAGACCCAAATATACTCTGCCTTCAGGAAATGAACTTCAAATATAAATACAGAAATAGTTTTTATGGCATAGTACAAAATTGGGAGATGATATACCATGCTAGCACTAATCAAAAGAAAGCTGATGTATCCACATTTATATCAGACAAAGTAGATTTTAGAGCAAAGAATATTACCAGGGATAAATAAGGTCATTTCCTAATGATTAAAGATCAGCTAATCAAGAGTACAACTAACCTAAACACTGATGTACCTAATAACAGAGCTTCAAAACATACGAAGCAAAAACTGATAGACTGTAAAACAAAATAGACAAATCTACAATTTTAGTTGATATAGTTCAATTTAGGGATTTTGTTCAATATCCTTTTCTCAATAATGGACAGGCTAATCAGACAAAATCAGTAAAGATAAAGATTTGAACAGCACTATCAATTAACCTGACTTAATCGACACAGAATTTTCCACCCAGTAACAGCAGAGTACACATTCTTCTTGAGTGTACATGAAGCCTCAATCAGTATAAAAGATTTAAGTCCTATTAAATATATCTTCTGAACACAATCAAATTAAATAAAAGATCAATAAATGAATGATCTCTAAAAAATCTTCAAATATTCAGAAACTAAATAACACACTTCTAGAAAACCTATAGATCAAAGAAGAAATCAAAAAGGAAATTAAAACTTATTTTAAACTAAAGGAAAATAAAACACAACACATAAAAATTTGTGGGATACTGCTAAAGCAGGACTTCGGGGGAAATTTACAGTGAAAAACTTTGAAAAAGAACAAAATAGGAGAACTAACACTACCTGATTTTAAGACTTAATATAAAGATATAATAATCAAAGACAGGGTGGTATTGGTGTAAAGATGGAAAAATACTGTCGATCTTCATTCTTCACAGATTTTGTATTTACAGATGCACCTCCTTGCTAAAATTTATTTAAATAATTGGAGACTCACTTAATATTTACACCTGCTTTCCACCATGCTGGACTGACATTTTCACACATCCCTGAGAGTTTACTAAATTTGTAGAGAAATTGAAAACAACAGTATATGCTGAAGATCCCACTGAACAGAGTATGAACTTTTCTTTGGTGTTTCAGAGGGCACAATGTACTCCATTAGTACCTCCAATCATCAATATGTATGTGGATTATCATTTTCCTATGGAGCCAGAAGTTTAGAATGAGCCAGTGGCAGCGTTGCTTTGAATTTCCTTATTAATACACAGATATATGCAAGAGAATCAAAATTCTTCCACATACAAATAATTAAAAGTATGACAGCTATCAAAATCTTTCATATTCTGAGCTATGTTTCTTATTGTCAGAGAAAGACATTACAAATAAGAGGGAAAGGAGAGCATGAATGTTCTAGTACTTGATTTGTCAGATGCCACTGTGAACTCATGTGTAGCTTAATATATAGAGAGGTGGACACACACAAAAACAATTATGGATATGTATGCATACAATGGTTAGTACACATACCTAAGTTTCCCAGCTCTGTCCTTGACAGGGCCTAGAAGCAGTGACAATCTAAGTGCAACAAGCACACCTGAGCCTAGATCTTGGTTTCTAGTACCGTTCTCCAATAAAAGGAAGCCCAGCTCCTTGGAGAAATGACTGATTCTAGGGTTGGGATGGATAAAATACAACATGAGCCTGGAGCATCTTATGTGCCAGAAAGCAAGGAGTGTTAAAAAAAAAAAAGAGGATGGGAGTGTGTCAAAGGAACATAGGAGCTAAACCTGGAACAATCTAAGCAAAGAAATATGATCCAATAAATAGTATTGGATCATAACTCAAAGTATAAAATAAATATATAATAGAGTCCATGCTAATATAAATAATTGAATAAATAAATATATAGGGGGCATATCTTCTTTATCTAATTCCATGTACATACTCCCCTAGCCAGAAAGTGAAGTTTTATTTCCTTCCCAACCTTGAATATGGGCTGGACTTAGTGACTCACTTCCAAAGAACAGACTACGGAAAGCAAAAAATAAGAACTTTCCAATGCAGCATCCTAGAAAATATCATCCTAAGTAAGTGATCAAAGTTGCCATCTCACCAGTAAATCATGTTGTCGGCATGTATCCCCTGATATGACATGTGATGAGAAGGGCACTTCACCTCCGTGATAGTCTCCTTCCAAAATTCATAGTCCTAGTCTATGCATGAGGACAACATCAGAGAAACCCAAATGAAGGGCCATCATATAAAATACCCAACAATTATTCTTCAAAAATGTTAAGGTCATTTAAAAAACAAGGAAAGACTGAGAACTGGTAAGGATCAGAGGAGGTTACGGAGACCTCCGACATAAATGCAATGTGGTATCCTGAAACACAAAAGGGACATTAGTAGAAAAACAGGTGAAATCCAAATGAAGTCTGGAGTTTAGTCAATAGTAATATGTATCAGTAATCACCTCTTAGTTTTGACAAATGAACCACAGCTATGTAAGAGACTACATTAGGAAAATCCGGGTGAAGGATATACAGGAATTCTGTGCTTTCTTTGCAATTTTTCTATAAATCTAAAGTTATTACAAAAGTATATTTAACATTTTTCCATCGTCTCAGCAAATTGGTTAAAAGCCTTCAAGAGTGACAGAATGTTGTCATTGTGAAACTGCTCAACTGGACAAATGAACGCTGAGAACTGATTCTGGCCTGTGGCATTGAGAATATTATTCTGAGTAGGAAACGGTAATTCAGTTATTCTCTTCCCCCTAGCGCCAGGAACACCCTTGTAGTGGTCCTGGCCCTTTAGAGAAGAGAAAAGTCTGGAACAGCCATGGACTGCGTGTGTTATAATCTATCATGATACTGGGCATCCGAGAACTAGGCATGCCTGGTGGGTCATAGCACAAGGTTCTGATAGCCTAGGTCGTGTCTGGTGGGAAGGTGAGCTGGCTGCCCAGTGAATCTTTTCTGTTTAACCAATCAGAGCAGCCCAGCCAGCTTGATATTTTAAATGCACCGAGGATTTTCAAAAACAAGTCTTGGACATACTAAAATGTATGTCATCTTTCCCAAGAGGCAGAATCACACGCTTATCCAATTTGCCAGCTGACAGTTTAGCCATTGCAGTGTCTGCACATTGCTCTTCTTGAGTGACGTTAGAGGGATGTGTCAGCAGCCAGACTGTTTTCCACTCTCGCTGGGTAAGTTCCTCTGTGCTTTATTTTTTTAACATTTTAAGAGAAGAGCCTATCTTCAAAGGATGTGAGACACCCAATCAACTTCAAATTAGACTCTCTGGAAATGTCACCAATCTCGCACCAAGGGGGGAAGGGCAGGGGTGGGATGAATAGGGAGACTGAGATTGACCCATATACGCTATTATACTATGTATAAAATAGATAACTAATGAAAACCTACTGTATAGCTCAGGGAACTCTACTCGATGCTCTGTGGTGACCTAAATGGGAAGGAAATCCAAAAAAGAGGGGATATATGCATATGTATAGCTGATTCACTTTGCTGTACGAGAAACTAACACAATATTGTAAAGCAACTATACTCCAATAAAAATTTTTTTTTAAAACTCTCACACCAGCTCCAAGAATTAATTCATGACAAGCTTTAAAAAGTGCCCAGCGCTCACCCCCGTAATTTATCACTGTACCCCCAACAGCTGATCTTTTCCCGGACTCCCTTAAACATCTTTTCTTCATCACAGTGACCCACTCTCCATGTAAAAGACCTCGGAGATTCACGAAACATCATTTGATCAAATGAGCCCTGCTTAAGTTCTGCAGAAAGAAACCATCCTGTTCAAGAGTGAATACCAGTTTCTAAAGCCTAGAGCTGAGGAGGTATCCGGGACTGAATTTCCTAGAAGGGCAAGTTTTATAAAAGAATGCTTACCTTCTGCACCCCTGCTGATGCCACCCGTCTGCCTGGCCATATGGGTGTGGCTTTCCCCAGATTACCCCCTCTCTGATACCAGCCCCAAAACTTCGTCGTGACTTTACTCTTTTGGTGACCAGATGGCCACATACTCTGTGCTCACCCACCAGACCAGCCTCTGCACCAAGGGCTACCAGATAAAAAGGAAGAGAAGGAAAATAGGGAAAGTAGGAAGAGGCCCTCATCCTTGGCTTGGGTTTACTGATCTCCTACCACCAGAAGTATGTCGAGGAAGATGCTCAGTTCCAGCATTTGCTGGGGATTTGCTTTGTTTTAGGCAAGAGAAATGCTTTTTATTTCATGTCGCTATGTGGCTTCAGATTTATTTAGTGTGACGCAGGCTCTACCTCAGCTGGCATTGACCTAATTTAAGAGAAGCTCATGTTCTTGGCACACAAGACTGTTGTCTCTCAAGACTGGAGGATGATGGGTGGTGACAAGGCCAGGCAGTACCATGGGAAGAGGTAAAAGGAGAACAGCCTTGCCCTAGACTCCACAACAAAGCAGGGCAGGTGATGAGAATCTGCCTTCCTGACAGCAGGTACTGATAGTGGGGCAAGCACAGAGTAAAGCCCGTCTCATATCCGTCAGGGCAAAGAGTCACCAGAAAGCGTTGTAAATCAAAGACAACATACTGAGAGTGTATCAGGTGGGATGGGGGACAGAGACAGGTGTCCAGGGCCTGCTGCACCCAGATGTCCAGGCAGTCAGTTGCCGTGGGGAGGGTGCAACAGATAGACACTCATCGGTACACCTGGCCACTGAGAGCACTCACTCTGAAGACAGGCTGTGGAGTGTCATCCATTCCGAGGACTCTGTTTTGATTGGTATACGTCATTCCATGCGTTGTCTTTCTTTATAGTGATTATCCTCTGTGAATATCTGGTTATTTAAGCTTGCAAGCTCACAACTCCTGGGGTAGCAACTGCTCTCTCCAGGCATGTACAGAAGGGAGGAGCTGAAGTCCTAACTCTAGTCTGGGAAGTTAAGCCGAGAGAAGACAAAGAGAGCTCCAAGCACTGGAGAATCCCTGTGTCACTATTTGCTGCTTTTCTAAAATCAGGCATTTCCTCTGATCATAGATTCTCTTTTAAACTCAGTAAAGACAAACAGTATTGGGAAACGGTTTATCCTTAGACTCTAACCCACTCATCCAGGGTGCCAAGAGAAGGAGGAGGTGAAGGAGAGACTGCCCAGGGGAAGGCAGTCAGCTCACAACTTTTCTCCACCTCCTCAACCCCAGCAGGACTTTTTTATTGCCTCATCATTACCCATTGTTGACAACAGTGATGTTAATGTCGTCAACTGATGACTGTCCAGGATTCCTATCTGCTTCAAAATAATCCTGGAGAGAGGCAAGATCAAGAGTCGAACTCAAAAGCTTTCTCTCAGTCTGCTCTCCCTCCTGCCTCTCTGGCTGATGTCTGCCCTGTGATACAGCTGTCTCCCTATACCCTTCAACCAACAATGGCAACACACACACCTGCACACGCACACACACACACACACACACACACACACACACACAGTATTTTTGTTAGTTCCTTTTATCTATGCTTTCCTTTTGCTTCTATAATTTCGCCAAAGTTGTGTTCCTTCAGGGTTTGTCCTTTCATCATGTAAATTCAAGTTTTATTTCAGGGAAGTTTTTTGAATTGTATCTTTAGATATTTGTTCTGGAAATTATTTCCTTTTTATTCCTTGGAGGGGAGGACAATTGTACGTACGTCGGACTTAATTTGCCTGCCCACCATCTATCATTTTCTAACTTGCTTTACTCCTCTCTCTATTTCAACTTAACATTGTTTACTTTTCTTATTTCTACTATCTACATCCTTTACCATGTTTTTAGCAGTCTATTCTCCCTCGTGTTTTCTCCAGTTTCTTCTTCATGTCTATGATGATTTAAGTCTCCTCTCCCCCACATACATATACACACACATACTTCTTTCCTGAGTTTTGACAGCATATGTTTTTCTCTCTCTCTTTTAAAAATCATGGTTAAAGTTTTGGTCACAATTTGTATCAACTCTCTGGTAATGCTTCTGATTTCTGCCATAGATTATTCTAATTTTCCCATGTTTGTCTTTGTGCTATCTTTGCATGGATTTTATGCTTATTTCTTTTTTTGTTATCTGTCTCCAAAGAAGGGAAGATTTTCTTGGACCAGCTAATGGGTGGAGGTTTGTGTGAGGGCAGAGCTGGGGCCATGCTCCTGGCTAAACATAATCCTTTTTGTCCCCAAGTTCATATGTAGGCTTCTATGTAGGTAAAATTTCTCCTAAACCAGTAGAGAAAAGCAGCTGCAAATTTTCTCAGAATGCAAAGTTTTAGCTATCTCCTAGCAGCATCAAAAATAAAGCTGTCATGTTTTCACTCTCTATTGCTTATGGATACTTTCCAGGAAGAAAAAGGGGGAGTTACTGACTTTATGCTGTCATCTTTAAACCAGAATTTCATCTGACTTCTCTGAGCCTCAGTCTTATCCTCTGTAAAATGGGTATAAAGTGAGTAGGTTTAATGCATACAAAATGCTTGGCACAGTGTCTGGCACATCATCCACAGTTATTGAGTGCTTACTATTACTACTGCAATAGGGTCACAGCCATAGGTCATAGGTTAGAGGCAGACTGGGGTCTCAGAGGCAGGGACTGGCAAAAAGAAGAAAGAGGTCTAGGCCTGGGTGAGGACCACCTCCCATCAAATCTGAAAATGTCAAATATTCACTTTCCCAGACTCCTTTGCATCTTGGGCATGGTCATGTGACCTCAACTTTGAATTGGTCCCTAATTTGTCACTCAAAAGGAGGCTGGTGGCATGATGCAGCTGGGACTGCTCAGAATCCAGTTTGGTGACAGGTAGTGGCAGTGGCAGCCATGATTGTGGTTTCTAGACACAGCATCAGCACCACTTCTAAGGCCACCATCCAGGGTCCTATGCTGTGGTAATAAAGGGAAGCAGTGGCAGTGACACAGCCATCCCAAGAACCATTCTGAAGTATATCTGGGGCATTGCTCCGGGTGTGTGGCATATGAGCCTGATTCATCACCACTTCTGGAAATTCTGTGAGGCAGCTATATGTCTTTCTGCTTAAACCATTCCAAACTCAGTTTCTAAGGCTTGCAAATAAGAAACCTGACTGGTAACAAGCAGATCCCATTTTTAGGGGAAAGTGTGCATTTACTATGTGCCCAATAATACACTAAGCATTTTATCTGCATTATCTTTAATCTTTCCCGAAACCCTAGGAGGTGGAAGCTACAGTAGCTATTTTACAAAGGAGATAACTGAAGGGCAGACAGACTAATTTCTGTGCTCAAGGCCATTCCTAAATGACGACGTGGACTACACCTGTTAAGTGTTTCCTCAGTCTAATACTTGCATGGACCTCCAAAACTATTTCCCAAAGCCTGTCTTTTGGGGCTAGAGTAGATAGAGTTGATTTGCCTAATTCTCCCCATGCTTGGAGTAAGTCTCTGTTACTTCTAAGTTCAGCCCCTGAGTTAAGGGCATGAAAAACAGAAGGCCACGGAAACCTTACATCACTGCAATGGTTAAAGGGGGTTCTGCACTTAGCAGTCAGCTAGAGCACTAGAAGCCAACTAGAACAAGCTGGAAATAGAAAACATGAAAATACCACAGAGAGGTCCAAAAGGAAATAAAACCAACACAATTGTTTTCTTCTCAAATACCAAGGTTTCTTATCAAGGAAGGAAGTCAACACTTTCTCATGAGGCTAGGAAACATAAGAGATCAGAAGATAAACTACATATACAAATGCCGATGAACAGCAAAGCAGAGAATTCTACGTGTCCACCACAGCCTGTTTTCTTCCTCTGTCCACAAACAGCTGGATTGAAACCTCTGCATTTCAGGTAGGCAGGGCCACAGGACTGAGTTTGGGCCCTTGAAATATGGGCAGAACCAAGCCATGCCACTTCTAGGCCTAACCCCTAAAATCCCTCTGATGTTCCTCCACACTCTATTTCCCCTGAAAAGAGAGACCCCAAGGACCAGACGAGGTGGGGTCACAAGACAGATGGAGTCTGGTCCCTAATTTTTCACTCAAAAGGAAGTTACCCACAAGAGCTCTCTAACAAGACATACCTCTGCTGGACCATCACAGGAATGGGAAATAAACTTTTATTGTGTTGAAGGACTGATATCAGGCAGTCGTTTGTTACAGTGGTTAGCCCAGCTTAATTGATACAAATACCTTGCATCTAACAAGTAGCTCTGAGGGAAAGAGGGTGGTTCCCTTCTCTTAACTCTAAGGATCTTTGACCCTGAAACACAAAGTTCAAAATGAATTTAAAGATCTAGGAACTCAGTTTTGAAGGCCCCGCTTCACAGAATATCAAAAGTGTTAAAGTGTTTTACCATCCTACAATAAATATAATTTTGTGTACAAAAAGGTATACAAGAGTTGAGTGGAGTTAGAGTTGACCTGATGTTACAATATTTAGTCATCTAAATGCTTACTGTTGATTTCTCAGCTCTCTCTCTTTCTTTTTGATTTTTTTTCCTTATTCTGGAGACAATCACTTTCCCACATTTCAAGCTTTCTTGAGGTCTTGTACATGCTTAGCTCTTTGACACAGTGCCCATGGTATCTAGTGGATACAGCAGACCTAAATGGACTGCCCAGGGCTCCCACCTGCAAAGATGATGACTAACAATACATGAAATACCAAACAAGATCAAGCATCTAAGTTCAGTCTCCAAATCTGCTCTCAGAACCATTCCCAGCTGACCCCCACCCCATCTCCCAAGCAAATGCCAAGTCATACATTTTCCCTAAATCCGATGAAAGTCTTAAAGCATGACTCAATATTTTTCACTAGTAAAATGAAGATAAAAGCAGATAATGCACTTACTAGAGGTTACTCTTATAATTATACAAATGTCAGTATGTATAACTTGATTTGTCATTTATATTTTCTCCCTACCCATTTCCACTCCTCTCCCTGAATCTAAATACCAGTTTCATAAAACAGACCCACAAAAGTAGGTCTGGAGGAAATTCTAGTGTATTTAGGACCAATGTAATGAGATCTTTATGCCAAAGATGGTGGCTTGCTCTGCTTTGTGGTACCTATCATCTTCTAGCTCTGATCCCAAACTGTGCTCCATGCAACACAGTCTTTCACAAAATTTTTTTTTACTTTTTTTTTTTTTTTAATTTATTTTTGGCTGCATTGGGTCTTCATTGCTGCATGTGAGCTTTCTCTAGTTGCAGCAAGCAGGGGCTGCTCTTCGTTGCGGTGGGCGGGCTTCTCATTGCAGTGGCTTCTCTCGTTGCAGAGCACGGGCTCTAGGTGTGCAGGCTTCAGTAGTTGCGGCACATGGGCTTCAGTAGTTGCGGCATGCAGGCTTCAGTAGTTGTGGCACACGGGCCCAGTAGTTGTGGCTCACAGGCTCTAGAGCACAGGCTCAGTAGTTGTGGTGCACAGGCTTAGTTGCTCCACGGCATGTGGGATCTTCCCGGACCAGGGCTCGAACCCATGTCCCCTGCATTGGCAGGCGGATTCTTAACCACTGCGCCACCAGGGAAGCCCTCTTTCATGAAATTTGAATAGACTCTTCACCCAAGAAGACATACTGATGGCAAATAAGCACATGAAAAGATGTTCAATGTTATTGGCCATTAAAGAAATGCAAATTAAGACCACAACAAGATACCACTTCTCACCTATGAGAAGGGTTTAAAAAAACAAAACTGACAATACCAAGTGCTGGAAAGGAAGCAGAGCAACTAAAACACTCATAAATTGCTCTACCAAATACTGTACAGCCACTCTGATAAACCACTTGGCAGTTTCTTATCAAATAAAGCATACACTTACCACACGAACTAGGAAGCCCCACTCCTAGTTTGTTCCATTAGAAAAAAGAAAACTTATATTCACACAAAAACCTGTGCATAAATATTTACAGCAGTAGTATTTAAACCTGCCAACCCAACCAAATGTGTTTCAATGGGTGAACGGATAAACTAATTCTGGTATATCCATAAAATGTATATTACTCAGAAAAAAATACAAATACAACCATATAGGTGGATTTTCAAGGCACTTTGCTAAGTGGAAGAAGCCAGTCTCAAGAGGTGACATATTGCATGATTTACTTATCTGATATTTTAGAGAAAGCAAAACTATAGGGACAGACAACAGAGAGTGGTTGCCAGGTGTGAGGGTTGGAGGAAGGGCATGTCTACAAAGGGGCAGCAGGAGGGAATTTTTTAGGCATGATGGAACTGTTCTGTATTTTGATAGCAATCGGGTTAGATGACTCCATCCATGTGTTAACATTCATAAAACTCTACACCAAAATAAAGTTAATTTTACAGTATGTTAATTTAAAAAGAGAAAAAAAAAAGAATAACAGCCAGAGAAAATGGCAGTTAGATGTTATCTTTTGAGATATGTTTATGCTTTCACACACATAATCTTAAACACGTGCACATATTTTTCCTTTGTTTTTTTTTAATCAAAGAGCAATATTATATTTTGAGATGTTTATAGGCTCCCCTTGTCTCAGAATTAGATGTTCTTATATACATTGGATCAGGATATTTTCCTTGTAAGATCTTTTTTGGTACATACATTCTATTCTACTTGGAGTTAGGTGAATACATTGAAGCCAGACAGAATCAAGAGCCCCACTGGGCAGAAACAGTATGAGAACTTCCAGAGTGATCTACTACGTGCTTCTCTGGGAGATGTATGTGGTGGACACTGTTGGCGGCATACTCAGAATTCTTTCCTCAATTCTTCTTCCCCAGAATCCCAATTGTGTTTAGGCTATTATTCAAAACTCTTTCCAAATTCTATTAGAAGTTCTGTAAGCAAAAAACTTCACACATTTAAGGTGACTTCTAAAATTTGTCATTATATGTTTGAATAGTAACAAAGAATACATTTTCCAGCATGTTGCAAGTATTGATATTTTCAAATAAAACCACTGGATTGCTTTATAAAATCCATTTGATGGGACTTCCCTGTAGCGCAGTGGATAAGAATCCACCTGCCAATGCAGTGGACACGGGTTTGAGCCCTGGTCCGGGAAGATCCCATATGCCGCGGAACAAGTACACCCGTGCACCACAACTACTAAGCCTGTGCTCTAGAGCCCACGAGCCACAACTACTGAGCCCGTGTGCCACAACTACTGAAGGCTGTGCCCCTAGAGCCCGTGCTCTGCAACAAGAGAAGCCACTGCAACGAGAAGCCTGCGCGCCCCAACGAAGAGTAGCCCCTGCTTGCCACAACTAGAGAAAGCCCGTGCACAGCAACGAAGACCCAATGCAGCCAAAAATAAATAAGTAAATAAAAATAAAATAAAGCTCTTTAAAAAAATAAAAATAAAATCCATTTGATGGGATTAAATACCATAGTGATTTGGGGCCTCAGCATCATCTATTTAGAAAGTACCTGAGCAATCTCTTTTTTTAATAGACAGAAATTTTATCATTGGTTTCTTTCCTTGAAATCATGTTTCCACTTCCACCACAGCCTAATAATGTATTGGCTTAGAGATCTTTTTTAATGCTTATACCATTGACATTTTCCTATGATGTGTATTTATAAATGACTCCAAGTCTCCCAGATTTTGATTTCAGGCTGTGTCATCGTAAGTTTACAGTAGACACAAAATACATTTGCGATCATCCTTTCATCACTTGTAATGGTGTTTACCGAAACATAAACACTTTCCAGTTTTCAGGGTCAGGAGCAGCACTTGTCAACCAGCCCCAAAGCAAGTACATTTAAGCATCTCAGCAGCAACTAGAAAGCAAACCCCGAGTGATGAGCTAGAAGTAGGATACACAGAGGTATCTCTTACAACAGGGAAATTCACAGGGTTTTGTGGTAATAAAGAATGTAAACCCAAACATTTAAGAAAGAAATCATAACAATCAAATACAAACTTTAAAAAGAGAGAGAAAAGCTCTTCCCAGCTTGTTTCCTGAGGCCAGCAGAACCCTGATAACAGAACCTGTCAAAGACATTATAAGAAAGGAAAATTATATTTCTCATAAACACAGGCGTAGAAATTCTAAACAAAATACGAGCAAACTGAATCCAGCAATTTACAAAAGTATAATATGAAGGAGAGAAAATGTTTTCTGGCAAAAAGCAGATTAACAACAGAAAAGCATACACATTTGATGTAAAATTTTTTTTTGTTTTTTGTGGGTTTTTTTGCGGTACGCGGGCCTCTCACTCTTGTGGCCTCTCCCGTTGCGGAGCACAGGCTCTGGACGCGCAGGCTCAGCAGCCATGGCCCATGGGCTCAGCCGCTCCGCGGCATGTGGGATCTTCCCGGACCGGGGCACGAACCCGTGTCCCCTGCATCGGCAGGTGGACTCTCAACCACTGCGCAGCCAGGGAAGCCTGATGTAAAATGTTTTATGTGGCAACAAGATTGGGGATGGGGAGGGGAGGAAACTTCATAGGAAGAATCAAAGAGTCCCAAAGAAGCCACTAGACTTGGAGGCTTTTATACCGTTCTGACAGAGGACAATAAATTTGTAGAGAAGTGACAAGACAAAGGAAAAGGGGTTCTGGACTTTTAGGAGTGGGAAGGTAAATATATGGGGGATACTAATGGTAGATAAGGGTTATTTAGTAACGTTTGTTCATGTAGATGCTTCTTTTTTGTGTTTTGTTTTGTTTTTTGTTTTTGGCTGCACTACGCAGCTTGCGGGATCATACTTCCCCCATCAGGGATTGAACCCTGGCCACAGCAGTGAAAGCACCGAGTCCTAACCACTGGACTGCCGGGAACTCCCTCACGTAGACTCTTCTTGATGCTATCTCATCTCAGGTGATAAACTTGTTCTTCCCTTCCTGGTACAGGAAACGGTGGGTAGGACCTTCACAAGGAGAATTTATGCCCTGCTTTTCAGGCAGATAAGGGGAGGGCAGAGAGCTCCTTCTCTGTCTGCTTTTTCTCTATTGCCTTCTGCAAAACACCATAACGGAGGGAACATGATTTTGCTCTTGTTTTTTCTGTTTAGTTTTCTGCCGTATCCTCAGCACCTACAACAATGCCTTGCACGTAGTAGTTACTCAATTAGTATGTGTTGAATAAATAGCTATTTGGTAAATTCAAGGTTAGAAAATAAATAATTCAAATTGGTAGAAAGATAGACATGAGGATTTCAGTAGAAATCTCAATGTACATGTCTAAACCAAAATAAATTGACTCCCAAATCAAGCATGTGCCATAGAAAGTGTCGACTGTAAACTACATCCATGGTAAAATAAACCTACTTAGAGTTATGAAAACAGAGTCCATCTGGTAAATGAATAAAAAGTGTATGAATTCTGGGGTTAAGATGTCAGGAATTTTACTTCTCATTATGTGAGGTAGCAGGCAAATAGGTCTCTATGGAAATACTCCACCCTCCAGTGAGCACAGTACATCTCTTACTCGAGAAAATTTAAAAATAAAAACAACAAAAAAACCCTGCGGCTCTGTAGCCACTCTCATTGCCCTAAACATAGGATGTTTTATTCAGGGTCAGCTTAGTGATACTTCATGAAAGAGGACTGGAACTCAAGAGGCAGGAGCTTGGACAGGGGTAGGGCAACCACGGCCGAGTCAGTGGGCAAAAACATCTCTGATTGGAAATAACTTCGGTCAGAATTGGGGGACTCCTCTGGGATCCCCACTGAAGCACCAGCCGTTTAGAGTCAAGTTTCTCTGGAGAAGATTCTTTCTTGGTGGGCTCCAGGATTCAACCACACAGCCTTCCCTGTGTTCCCCTGCATTTCCTCACCTATGAATGGAGCCCCAGTGTAAACCCTTTGTCTTGGAAGAGTTTAACCTCTCCCTAAATGCATGATGATGGCACCTCTGTAATGTCAAATCTATGTCTGACCTGCTGGTGCTGGTCATTGGGGAAACATCCTGACTCCTTAGGGTCTGGCTGGCTGTGAGCAGGGGGGAGGCCCAGGGTTATCAGCTGGCTTCAAGAATGGGTCTTTGTCTCTCTATGTAGGAAGTAAATAAAGTCTCTGCCAGTGGAATGAAAATGATCAAGTTCACTGGGAGATGTTCTTAGGATGTCCACTAAATGAATTCCATGGTGACAGCTCACAAATAGCCCTATTTGACACATAATTTGACCGGGTACATAAGTGTGCACTCTTTCTGGCAGGAAAGAAATTAGGGTAAGAATTTTTAGAACCACAAGAAGGAAGGGGGTTCCAGTCTTGGTCCCCAGCTCAAGCTAAAAGAAAAAGTAGGAAGAACTACTTCTTAGTACAATCCTCCTACAATGGAGGATCATTCAGGCAGAAGACCATCCAATATCCCAAAATACAAGTCACTTTCCTTGCAGTTTTACATTGTTTCCACTTTATGTTTTCCGTTAGGGCAAAAATCTATAGATGCTAGTCTTGAATGTGACTAAGATGCAGGATCTGTGGGATAGGGTTTATACAAATAAGGCTATACCAAAAGTTTGCTTTCCAAAAATAAAACAAAATAATTTCCAAGGTTCCTGTCAATCAATAGCCACTAATGAAAGCTCAGAGTGCTGTGAGAGCAACTTTTGGAAGGGGGCTTCTGGGATGCAAGGTTATTAGCAAGGTGACAGAACTCTTTGAAAGGGGTTGCAATTATCTGAGCTAATATTTTCTTCATTAACTCCTAACTATCCCATCAGAAAACAAGGGTTGGATATTAATTGCTAGCTTTTACTAAGCATTTAGGGATATTGAAGTCACTGTGTTAAATATTTTACATGCCTTACCTTAGATAAACCTCACAATCATCCTTTGAACATAGGATCCATCCTCTTGACCACTACTCATTCTGCCTCTGGTGGCATAATGCATATTGAAATTCAGTTGTGAAGCTGGAAGAATTCAACCCAAAATTACCTGGGCATGTCATTTCAGCAACTCATGTAACCTTCCCTTGATCCCACTACAGATGCCTATGTGGTGGGTCAACATCGTGGTTGACCTATGGAGAGAGGTCACATTGATCGGAGGCCTCTGACGCTCAGCCTGAAATTTTGCTCTGACCAATCAACAATGTCTGTTAAGGGTGCAGATTGAGATGAAGGTAGCATACTTGCCAAGAATGTGCCATCCCTGATCTAATCCAATCCCACTGTTTTACAAACAACAGAATTGCAGCCCAAAGAGAGAAAATGAACTGCTTAAGGCCACATGAGTAGGAAGTAGCCAAGCCCAATTAAAGTTCAGGTTTTCTGGATTCTAAAGTTTCAGCTCCTCCCGTGAAGTCCTGCAGCTTTCTGCTTGTAAAGCAACATCCTAACCTCCACTGCCTATTTGACAGTACTGTGGATTAGCATGATGTGAATACTCACAAGATGTCTTTAAAATCCGTAAGGCCTGACTTTCTAGCAGGGTCTTATAAAAATTAGCAGCAGTAGCAAGCCATTACAGATCTGCAAGTTTTATCTTTTGCAAAGGTTCATTTTCAAGAGAATTATATAGTCAGGATATTTCTTCCAGTAAAACTTCCCAGACCTTTATCACCACAAAGATCTTTGCTAATTATGCTTACTGGGGCGCCAAGTTATAGTCATGTGAACACCTAAGTGCCCACTTAGCAATGGCTGTCTCGTGGCCAAAAGTAGTTAATGCAGCTTCCCAAGGTGCCTAAAATTATCCCCAGGGAACAGTTTTAACACTAGGAAAATCACCCTCACTCATGTAACTGTCTAGCAATTTGAGGTAGGAAATCCATCAACTCCTCAGGGTCCAATGATCATTTTTGTAACTTACCATTTGGGGCAGTAGTTAGCACTTAAATGCAACCAAAAATGAGCCTAATTTTGTTTTGTACCCCATCTCTCACTCCAGCATCTATTACGAGTCCAATTTTACAAAAAGCATCATCCTAATGCAAGCATCACCAAGAAGAGAGCAGGCAGACGTAAAGAAGACAGAGACAGATGTACCTGTGGATGGGAGTTAGGTGTGGAACTTCACACCACCAGAAATAAACAGTAATTTTGGCACCGAAATTAATCATTTGGAAGGGCATCCAAGGAATAGTCAATACGCTCAAAACTTTTGCAGATGTTGGAGAAATTGCTCACATAGAAAACTCTTCATTCACGAATTTAGCTCGAATTTGTTGTAAATATTAGAGAGCTTTTATCTCGTTTTCTGTTTGACTAGCTGGGCATGTCAACAGTGGCACCAAAAGCCTTATTTTTTTTCAAGATAAACTTTGATAAATCTGAGAGGTAAGTTTGATGCCTAACGCAAGACCTTGCATCCAGCAGGCATTTACTAATTATTTGTTTATCATAAATTGACACTGTGTCTGTGCCAAGCACACCATCTAACTACTTAACGCTGATGACTGCCCACACTATCTTACTCATCAACAGTGACTACTTCACGTGTGGTTGTGAAGACTGTTTTCATATTACAAGAGAGCAAAGTGAGATAACTCAGCCCAGACCACACAGCTAATGAGTTGGTGAAGCTGGGACTCCAAACCAGCCCTTCTGGTTCCAGGACATCTTAAGCACTACATTGTATTTTATGAGTGTGATAAAATCAGACATTCCAGTCATTGAATACTTGGGGAAGACTGCACATGAATTGTGTTCAATCGTGAGATATTATGATGGCCTGATGTACAATGTGTTTTAGCTCTAACCTTTGAAACCAGCTTTCCAAAAGATTACACTGTTTTTGAAATGTCATGTCTGGTCAGTTATTTATGTGTCACATGAGGCCTCTCATATCACTCTGCCCTATTGGACTGGTTGCTATTCCATTTACAAAATGGAAAACAGATCAGTGACGGGAAGGGGGGATGAAATAGGAGATAAGATTGAATACAGAGGTTTGGTAAGTAGCATTGCTACAATATCCCCACCCTGCACCCACCAAACCATGCCCTGTTCTGTTATATGGAGGAAAAAAGCTCTAAATCAGCTTTCCCTGGTCAGTTTCCTCATCATTAAAATGAAGACAAGGACAAAATACTGAAGGAGTCTTCCTTTTGAAAATTTGTTCCTGGGTAACATCAGCTCATCCCCCAGCCTTTGCTTTTTCTGCAGGTCCTGACTTCAATCTGCTTCCTGCATCAGAACTCAGCACCATCCTATCATCCTATTGTGGACAGATTAAAGCTTCCCTGAAAAATAACCATGGAGATGAAGGGTTTCCTTGGTTCTTGTTCTAGCTTTCAGGTTCCTCATCAGAGTATGGCTCAGGCTCTGCCAAGAGAGACAATAAAAAAAGGCATTAACCTGGCTCAGAAAAGTTGTGTCTTTGGAATGAGAGGAGTCTCCTATATGCACTGCGCTTCCTCTTCCAATGTTTGCTCACCTTCTGCTGTGACCATGCGATCTGGTGAGAACAGGCTGGGAAGAATTCAGCACTGCATGGTGGTTTGAGCAGCCACTGCTCAGATCTACTAATCCCTACCAAGGCAGTGGGTTTTACTCTATTTCATCAGAGAGCAGTAGACTAATTTGATATGAGGATTATTTTCCTGGTCGGAAACATTGAAGGAAAAGCTGTCTACTTCCTAATCATGCTCAGATTGGGTCAACCAGTGAATATGTTTACCAGGGACTGGAAAGGATAGGATAGCAGCTGTCAATTACTTAGCAGCAAATTCATGATAACAAGATTTTTATATCCTCCAAATTAAGAGGTGTCAAGAATGTTTGCTGCAGTAGTGGAGCCAGGAATCAAGGCTCCATTGATCAACTTGATACCAAAGGTACCTGACCCAAGATGTTTTACGAGGAGTCCATCAGAATTAACAATGTCATCTTCTCCAAATGCTGCTGAATGATAGAAATCCTGAGGAACAGGTTGATAACTCTGTCAGGGACAGAGGAAGAGCTGGTTTTGTCTCCAGTGGACTTTGACATGGCCTCTGTCCAGCAATAAAAGAAATAAAAAACCTTATCTTGTATATCTAAGTTCCCAAACCTCTAAGTCTCACCATGGCATAAATGGCATTCCTTGGTCAGGCTAAAGCAGATTAGAGCAGAAATCTCAGGAGTCACTCCTCAAGTTCTTAGACCTCTGCTACCAAGCTGAGTGATGTTGGCCAAGATAGGCTTCAACAGTGTGGCTAGAAATGGATACAACTTAAAGGTGATACTGAATATATATGAAAGCAGGTGACGTAGAGCCCCACATTTGCAATGTTCCCCCCACCCAAATTACCCAAGCTTCAAAGGCACTCAGAAATACTCATTTCAGAATCAAGTGCTATCCTATCTCCATTCAAGACCAATCTTCAGGTGGCATGCCCCCTCATCTCCACTACCACCTTCAGGAACCACACACCTTGACCTCTCTTCAACTTTTCCTTATCAAGCCTGGGAATTGGTCACCATGGCCCATGAGTGCCTGGATGGGATGCTCAAAACTATCACACAACTGATAAGAGTATTCCCAGAGATAGAATACAAGAGAGTTGCCACCACTGTTTGGTAATTCTTCAACTTGCCACAGGTCAGCAAGAGAGTTTGAAAAAGTGTCACTCTCAGATGAATTGAAGCATCTGTTCAAGGGGAGACCCATTGGTCTATAAAACCAGAAAAGTATGATATAACGTTTCAGACAGAGAAGGATTCCCGTTGTATAAAACTCTGTGAAATTCATTGTTTGAATTACTACACTTACAGAAGGTCAGGGTTCCCTCTGAAGTTCCTCTTAATGAAACCTGACTTGGTTTCCACATTTGGTCTTAAAGCGGTTGGGTCCCTTTCATGCTATCTCACCAGAATGGAGGGAAATAAGCACATATGACACAGAATTTTTCCAAGTTCACCTTTTTGTTTTCCTTTTTTGCATAATATCTACATGGATATGAAGAAAAGGGCTGGAAGCTTCTCTTTGCCTCAGAGCTGACTCTTTGTCTTTCTGCATCACTCCTTATTCCACTAAAACATTTCCAAGCAAAATTTCTACCTTTCAAGCCTTTGCTGGAAATCAGCAATTGAATGTCACTGGGGGATATCAAATGCTGGGATCTGGCAAAACCCTTCACACGTCTGGTCCATTTGTTTTGTATTGAAAGGACATTTAATCGATATCTGTCTGATTTGGTTACACATGTATCATCCAAAAGTCATTTTGAAAGAACCATTTTGCTCCCAGGAAACTTTTATACATCTGCTTCTAGAAATACATAAGAGATTTTATAAATTTTCTGGCACCAAGAGAATAACCATTCAAATCCTCCACACATCAAAACTTCAGGAAACGCAAGATGTAGGATAACTCTAAACACATAACATCATACAGGTTCTTCCATTGCTCCCAAGTGCACACATAATGATCCCATCTTTTTATTTTTATATAGAACCAAAGGCAGTTATTAGAAGAAGAAAGTGAGGGAACTGACCAATTCCCAACCAACCAGCTCCCAAGTCTCTTAAATATAAAACTTTGCATGTTCTCTACATCCCAAGAAAGGGCCAGTTCGGATTATAAATAGACAGAAATAATCTCATTTTATTTCCCAAGGAAACTGTACCTTCAAAATTATCCAATTTTGGCAGAACATTTGGGCCCCATATTAAGCTACAAATATATCTCTATCATGAAAAATGCACTTAAACGTGTTTCAAATAAGAAGTGTTAAACCTTAGAGCAAGAAAAACCCTTAGAGATCATTCAATTCAATGGATGTTTGCTTTCTTTTTGTTTGTAGTCATTGTGGTCTAACAATACATTAAAACTCCTCATAAAAATAATAATAACTAATATTCACTAACAGATTTCAACCAATCAAGCACTGTATGAGCACTTACCCTCCATGACTTTATCTAATCTCCACATCCACCTTATGAAATAGTTCCAATTATCACACCCATTTTATAGAGACAGAAACTCAGGCAAATCACACTGCTTGTAAGTGGCAACGATGGATTCAAAGCTACACCATGGCCTATTCTTAACACTATTCTGTCTCCATGTAAGATGGTAACATAAACATATTTCAAAAACTTCATAAAATAGGAAATAAAAGAAACAACCCAAGAACTAACAGAGGGAAGCTTCAAGATGGCAGAAGAGTAAGACGCGGAGATCACCTTCCTCCCCACAGATACATCAGAAATACATCTACACGTGGAACTGCTCCTATAGAGCACCCACTGAACATTGGCAGAAGACCTCAGACCTTCCAAAACGCAAGAAACTCCCCACCTACCTGGGTAGGGCAAAAGAAAAAACAGAGACAAAAGAATAGGGATGGGACCTTCACCTGTACACCAGGGAGCTGCACTGGAGGAAACGTTTCCACACACTAGGAAGCCCCTTCGCGGGCGGAGACTGCGGGTGGCGGAGGGGGGAAGCTTCGGCGCCGCGGAGGAGAGCACAGCAACAGGGGTGCGGAGGGCAAAGAGGAGAGATTCCCGCAGAGAGGATCGGGGCCGACCAACACTCACCGGCCCGAGAGGCTTGTCTGCTCACCACCGGGGCGGGCGGGGGCTGGGAGCTGAGGCCTCCGCTTCGGTCAGAGAGCAGGGAGATGACTGGCGGCGTGAACACAGCCTGAGGGGTTAGTGCGCCACAGCTGGCCGGGAGGGAGTCCGGGGAAGAGTCTGGACCTGCCGAAGAGGCAAGAGACTTTTTCTTGCCTCTTTGTTTCCTGGTGCGCGAGGAGAGGGGATTAAGAGCGCCGCTTAAAGGAGCTCCAGAGACGGGTGCGAGCCACGGCTATCAGCGCGGACCCCAGAGACGGGCATGAGACGCTAAGGCTGCTGCTGCCGCCACCAAGAAGCCTGTGTGCGAGCACAGGTCACTAGCCACACCCCCTTTCTGGGGAGCCTGTGCAGCCCGCCACTGCCAGGGTCCTGGGATCCAGGGACAACTTCCCCGGGAGAACGCACTGCGCGCCACAGGCTGGTGCAACGTCACGCCGGCCTCTGACGCAGGCCCGCCCCGCACTCCGTACCCCTCCCTCCCCCGGGTGAGCCAAAGCCCCCGAATCAGCTACTCCTTTAATCCCGTCCTGTCTGAGCGAAGAACAGACACCCTCAGGCGACCTACACGCAGAGGCGGGGGCCAAATCCAAAGCTGAGCCCCTGGGAGCTGTTCGAACAAAGAAGAGAAAGGGAAATCTCTCCCTGCAGCCTCGGGAGCCGCGGATTAAATCTCCACAATCAACCTGATGTACCCTGCATCTGTGGAATACCTGAATAGATAAGGAATCATCCCCAGTTGAGGAGGTGGACTTTGGGAGCAACGATATATTTTTCCCCCCTTTTTCTCTTTTTGTGAGTGTGTATGCGTATGCTTGTGTGTGTGATTTTGTCTGTATAGCTTTGCTTTTACCATTTGTCCTAGGGTTCTGTCTGTCCGTTTTTTTGTTTTAGTATAGTTTTCAGGGCATGTTACCATTGGTGGATTTGTTTTCTGGTTTGGTTGTTCTCTTATTTCTTTGTTTTTAATTACTTAAAAAAATTTTTTAATAAGTTCTTTTATTTTGAAAACTTTTTTATTTCATCTTATCTTATTTTATTTTATCTTTTTTCTTTCTTTTTTTTCTCCCTTTTATTCTGAGCTGTGTGAATGACAGGCTCTTGGTGCTCCAGCCAGGCATCAGGGCTGTGCCTCTGAGGTGGGAGAGCCAAGTTCAGGACGTTGGTCCACCAGATACCTCCCAGCTCCATGTAATATCAAACAGCGAAAATCTCCCAGAGATCTCCATCTCAACGCCAAGACCCAGCTCCACTCAATGACCAGGAAGCTACAATGCTGGACACCCTATGCCAAACAACTAGCAAGACAGGAACTCAACCCCATGCATTAGCAGAGAGGCTGCCTAAAATCATAATAAGGTAACTGACACCCCAAAACACACCACCAGACATGGACCTGCCCACCAGAAAGACAAGATCCAGCCTCATCCACCAGAACACAGGCACTAGTCCCCTCCATCAGGAAGCCTACAAAACCCACTGAACAAACCGTAGCCACTGGGGGCAGACACCAAAAACAACGGGAACTATGAACCTGCAGCCTACGAAAAGGAGACCCCAAACACAGTAAGTTAAGCAAAATGAGAAGACAGAGAAACACACAGCAGATGAAGGAGAAAGGAAAAAACTCACCAGACCAATCAAATGAAGAAGAAATAGGCAGTCTACCTGAAAAAGAATTCAGAGAAATGATAGTAAAGATGATCCAAAATCTTGGAAATACAAGGGAGAAAGTACAATAAACCTTTAACAGGGACCTAGAAAAATTAAAGAGAAAACAAACAATGATGAACAACACAATAACTGAAATTAAAAATTCTCTAGAAGGAATCAATAGCAGAATAACTGAGGCAGAAGAACGGATAAGTGACCTGGAAGACAAAATAGTGGAAATAGTTACCGCAGAGCAGAATAAAGAGAAAAAAATGAAAAGAATTGAGGACAGTCTCAGAGACCTCTGGGACAATATTAAATGCACCAACATTTGAATTATAGGGGTCCCAGAAGAAGAAGAGAAAATGAAGAGATTATAGTTGAAAACATCCCTAATATCAGTAAGGAAATAGTTAATCAAGTCCAGGAAGCACAGAGAGTCTCATATAGGATAAATCCAAGAAGAAACACACCAAGACACATATTAATCAAACTATCAAAAATTAAATAGAAAGAAAAATATTAAAAGCAGCAGGGGAAAAACAACAAATAACATACACGGGAATCCCCATAAGGTTAACAGCTGATCTTTCAGCAGAAACTCTGCAAGCCAGAATGGAGTGGCAGGACATATTTAAAGTGATGAAAGAGAAGAACCTACAACCAAGATTACTCTACCCAGCAAGGATCTCATCCAGCTTTGATGGAGAAATTAAAAGCTTTACAGACAAGCAAAAGCTAAGAGAATTCAGCACCACCAAACCAGATTTACAACAATTGCTAAAGGAACTTCTCTAGACAGGAAACACAAGAGAAGGAAAAGACCTACAATAATAAACCCAAAACAATTAAGAAAATGGTAATGGGAACATACATATCAATAATTACTTTAAACTTAAATGGATTAAATGTTCCAACCAAAAGACATAGACTGGCTGAATGGATACAAAAACAAGACCCGTATATATGCTGTCTACAAGAGACCCACTTCAGACCTAGGGACACATACAGACTGAAAGTGAGGGGATGGAAAAACATATTACATGCAAATGGAAATCAAAAGAAAGCTGGAGTAGCAATTCTCATATCAAACAAAAGAGGCTTTAAAATAAAGACTATTGGGCTTCCCTGGTGGCACAGTGGTTGAGAGTCTGCCTGCCAATGCAGGGGACACGGGTTCGTGCCCCAGTCCGGGAGGATCCGACATGCCACGGAGCAGCTGGGCACGTGAGCCATGGCCGCTGAGCCTGCACGTCCAGAGCCTGTGCTCCACAACGGGAGAGGCCGCAACAGTGAGAGGCCTGCGTACCGCAAAAAAAAAAAAATAATAATAATAATAATTTTAAAAATAAATAAATAAAATAAAGACTATTACAAGAGACAAAGAAGGACACTACATAATGATCAAGGGATCGATCCAAAAAGAAGATATAACAATTGTAAATATTTATGCAGCCAACATAGGAACACCTCAATACATAAGGCAAATACTAACAGCCATAAAAGGGGAAATCGACAGTAACACAATCATAGTAGGGGACTTTAACACCCCACTTTCACCAATGGACAGATCATCCAAAATGAAAATAAATAAGGAAACACAAGATTTATATGATACATTAAACAAGATAGACTTAATTGATATTTAGGGGACATTCAATCCAAAAACAACAGAATACACATTCTTCTCAAGTGCTCATGGAACATTCTCCAGGATAGATTATATCTTGGGTCACAAATCAAGCCTTGGTAAATTTAAGAAAATTGAAATCATATCAAGTATCTTTTCCGACCACAATGCTATGAGACTAGATATCAATTATCTAGAAAATATCTGTAAGAAATAGAAACACATGGAGGCTATACAACACACTACTTAATAACCAAGAGATCACTGAAGAAATCAAAGAGGAAATCATAAAGTACCTAGAAACAAATGACAATGAAACACAGTGACACAAAACCTATGGGATGCAGCAAAAGCAGTTCTAAGAGGGAAGTTTACAGCTATACAAGCCTACCTTAAGAAATAAGAAACGTCTCAAATAAACAACCTAACCTTACACCTAAGGCAATTAGAGAAGGAAGAATAAAAAAAACCCAAAGTTAGCAGAAGGAAAGAAATCATAAAGATCAAATCAGAAATACATGAAAAAGAAATGAAGGAAATGATAGCAAAGATCAATAAAACTAAAAACTGGTTCTTTGAGAAGATAAACAAAATTGATAAACCATTACACAGACTCATCAAGAAAAAAAGGGAGAAGACTGAAACCAATAGAATTAGAAATGAAATAGGGGAATTAACAACTGACACTGCAGAAATACAAAGGATCATGAGAGATTACTAGAAGGAACTTTATGCCAATAAAATGGACAACCTGGAAGAAATGGACAAATTCTTAGAAATGCACAACCTTCTGAGACTGAACCAGGAAGAAATAGAAAATATGAACAGACCAATCACAAGCACTGAAATTGAAACTGTGATTAAAAATCTTCAACAAACAAAAGCCCAGGACCAGATGGCTTCACAGGTGAATTCTATCAAACATTTAGAGAACAGCTAACACCTATCTTTCTCAAACTCCTCCAAAATATAGCAAAGGGAGGAACACTCCCAAACACATTCTACGAGTCCACAATCACCCTGATACCAAAACCAGACAAAGACGTCACAAAGAAAGAAAACTACAGACCAATATCAATGATGAACATACATGCAAAACTCCTCAATAAAATACTAGCAAACAGAATCCAATAGCATATTAAAAGGATCATACAACATGATCAAGTGGGGTTTATCTCAGGAATGCAAGGATTCTTCAATATACGCAAATCAATGTGATACACCATATTAACAAATTGAAGGACAAAATTCATATGATCATCTCAATAGATGCAGAGAAAGCTTTCAACAAAATTCAACACCCATTGATGATAAAAAACCCTGCAGAAAGTAGGCATAGAGGGAACTTACCTCAACATAATAAAGGCCATATATGACAAACCCACAGCAAACATCATCCTCAATGGTGAAAAACTGAAACCATTTCCACTAAGATCAGGAACAAGACAAGGTTGCCCATTCTCACCACTATTATTCAACATAGATTTGGAAGTTTTAGCCACAGCGATCAGAGAGGAAAAAGAAATAAAAGGAATCCAAATCGGAAAAGAAGTAAAGCTATAACTGTTTGCAGATGACATGATACTATATATAGAGAATCCTAAAAATGCCACCAGAAAACTACTAGAGCTAATCAATGAATTTGGTAAAGTAGCAGGATACAAAATTAATGCACAGAAATCACTTGCATTCGTATACACTAATAATGAAAAATCTGAAAGTGAAATTAAGAAAACACTCCCATTTACCATTGCAACAAAAAGAATAAAATACCTAGGAAGAAACCTACCTAAGGAGACAAAAGACCTGTATGCGGAAAATTATAAGACACTGATAAAAGAAATTAAAGATGATACAAATAGATGGAGAGATGTACCATGTTCTTGGATTGGAAGAATCAACATTGTGAAAATGACTCTACTACCAAAAGCAATCTACAGATTCAGTGCAATCCCTATCAAACTACCACTGGCATTTTTCAGAGAAGTAGAACAAAAAATTTCACAAGTTGTATGGAAACACAAAAGACCCCGAATAGCCAAAGCAATCTTGAGAAAGAAAAATGGAGCTGGAGGAATCAGGCTCCTGGGTTTCATATTATATTTCAAAGCTACAGTAATCAAGACAGTATGGTAGTGGCACAAAAACAGAAATGTAGATCAATGGAACAGGATAGAAAGCCCAGAGGTAAACCCACGCACATATGGTCACCTTATCTTTGATTAAGGAGGCAAGAATATACAATGGAGAAAAGACAGCCTCTTCAATAAGTGGTGCTGGGGAAACTGGACAGCTACATGTAAAAGAATGAAATTAGAACACTCCCTAACACCATAAACAAAAATAAACTCAAAATGGATTAAAGACCAAAATGTAAGGAGAGACACTATCAAACTCTTAGAGGAAAACATAGGCAGAACACTCTGACAGAAATCACAGCAAGATCCTTTTTGACCCACCTACTAGAGAAATGGAAGTAAAAACAAAAATAAACAAATGAGACCTAATGAAACTTAAAAGCTTTTGCACAGCAAAGGAAAACATAAACAAGACGAAAAGACAACCCTCAGAATGGGAGAAAATATTTGCAAATGAAGCAACTGACAAAGGATTAATCTCCAGAATTTACAAGCAGCTCATGCAGCTCAATATCAAAACAACAAACAACCGAATCCAAAAATGGGCAGAAGACCTAAATAGACATTTCTCCAAAGAAGATATACAGATTGCCAACAAACACATGAAAGAATGCTCGACATCATTAATCATTAGAGAAATGCAAATCAAAACTACAATGTGATATCATCTCACACCGTTCAGAATGGCCATCATCAAAAAACCTACAAACAATAAATGCTGGAGAGGGTGTGGAGAAAAGGGAACCCTCTTGCACTGTTGGTGGGAATGTAAATTGATACAGCCACTGTGGAGAACAGTATGGAGGTTACTTAGAAAACTAAAAATAGAACTAGCATACAACCCAGCAATCCCACTACTGGGCATATACCCTGAGAAAACCATAATTCAAAAAGAGTCATGTTTATTAAAGCTCTATTTACAATAGCCAGGACATGGTAGCAACCTAAGTGTCCATCAACAGATGAATGGATAAAGAAGATGTGGCACATATATACAATGGAATATTAGCCATAGAAAGGAACAAAACTGAGTTATTTGTAGTGAGGTGGCTGGACCTAGAGTCTGTCATACAGCGTGAAAAACAAATACCGTATGCTAACACATATATATGGAATCTAAAAAATAATGGTCATGAAGAACCTCAGGGCAAGACGTGAATAAAGACACAGACCTAATAGAGAATGGACTTGAGGACACGGGGAGGGGGAAGGGTAAGGTGGGACAAAGTGAGAGAGTGGTAGTATATATATGGACATATATACACTCCCAAATTAAAATAGATAGCTAGTGGGAAGCAGTCGCATAGCACAGGGAGATCAGCTCAGTGCTTTGTGACCAGCTGGAAGGGTGGGATAGGGAGGGTTGGAGGGAGGGAGACGCAAGAGGGAAGAGATATGGGGATATATGTATATGTATAACTGATTCACTTTGTTATAAAGCAGAAACTAACCCACCATTGTAAAGCAATTATACTCCAATAAAAACATTAGGGAAAAAAAAGAAAAAAGCCATAAATCCACCCCACCACAATACTTTGAAGCCCTTGATTATTTTTTTCTATGAAGCTCTTTCCTTATCTGTATGGTGATAATGAGTATTTTCTTTGTTACAATTAACGTTACATCAAATATTTTCCTGTTACTATGGAAACCTCATGATACTCATTTTCTTTATTGGCCGCCTAACATTTCACAGTGTGGATAGACTGTCATTTATTTAACTATTATCCATTTGATTTAGCAGTTAGGTTGTTTCCATTTCATGTAATATTAAAAACATCATTGAACATCATTGTGTACATAGATTCCTTCTTAGAATGTATTTAGAATTGATTCTCAGAAATGGAATCACTGGGTCAAGGAGTTTCAATAGCTCTTACTAATCCATTACCTTCCTTTCTGAAAATTTATACCAATGTGTATTTGAGACTGCCTTTTCTATCACATCCTCATTAGCATTAGGCATTATCTTCTATGTGTTTTTGCTGTTTCAACAGGTAAAAACAAAAATGGCGAATCAGTAGTGGGTAAAATTGCATTTCTATGATCACCAATGAGATCAAATTTTTTCCGTATTTAAATTATTTGATGAATTTTAATACTCTTATGTATTGGGTGAGGAAACAGAGGCTCAACATAAATGACACAACTAGCACTAGAACTGGTTCTAGAATCAGTATTGCCAAACAGTACTTGTGATTTAAATAAATAATGAAAGAATAAATTTAAAAATGAGCAAGTACCTCATTCCAAGTTTCCTTCCACTAACCATGTTGCCTTCCCTATATCCCTCTCATTTTCTTAAATTTTCCCAAGGCTGCCACAGTAAGGCCATAATATTTTGAGTTGCCTTCGATTCAGAGGGGCAGTGTACCTGACATCTTAAACAGAGTGTTGGAATGATCTAAACAGACCAGGTTGGGTCTGGTTACAACTCTTACCTGTACTGGCCTGCCTGACCTTGGACAAGGCATGTACCACATTTTTCTCAACTATGGGAAGTGAGCGCTGGAGTGAATGATTTCTCAGATCTTTGCCACTTTCAGTGGATTGTGGTTGTAAAACAGAGAGCCATATCAGGCATCAAAACAGATCATTTCCCCCTCCGTCTGAATGACACAAAGTCATGTCACAGAATAGTAAGACACGAGACACGTGTTAAAACCCCAAAACTTTTCCCACCAGCTCAACACAGTGAATTAGATTGTTCTTCATCCATGGCTAATACAATGGTTCTCAGCCACATCAGAGCCCAGCTACACTGCTCCCTGTGTCCTCACATGGTCCGTGGATGATTAATCTCCTTCTGTCAAAAAGGAAAGAGTGTAACCTAACAGTTTAGAACATGGACTTGGGTCAGACACACCTGGGTTTGAACCCTACCTCTACACCTTCCTAGCTGGAAGGCCCTGGGCAAGTGATCATCTTACCTGAACCTCAAGCTCAAATATCTATAACATATGGATAAAAACTGTACCTCCTTATGGAGCAAAGGTCATGGTGCTTAAAATACTTGCCACATGCCATGCACTGTGGAACATGTTCAGTAAAGGTGAGCAGTAATCATCACCTTCATCATTAATTTTATTAATAAAGCAGAAGATATTCCTCAGAATCACAGAAAGGAGGGTGACAAATGGACTGTTGAGAGGTGCCTCAGGTACCCACTCACACAGTAAACTCTTTAGGCCAGTTAGGGATGGCCTGCTTCCTCCTTCCAGGGGATCATCGTTGAGGAACCCAGGCCTCTGCAGACGCTGAAGCGCTGCTCTGGGGCACATTGTTTGAAGTAGCTATCCTCTCTCACACAACAAACACTCCATGGTGCTAATGGAAATGTAATCTCTGTGACCCTCAGTACTTAAACCAAAGCCCTGAGTCCTGGACCCAGTCTTGGCTCATTATCGCAGGCTCCCATCAGCTCTTTGAACTGTCATTATTCTAATCCCTCTACTCAGATGCCATAAAGTGGTTGAAGGTGTTTCCAGAGGAAACTACTAGAGGCTGATACTGGAAACCCTCAACATAAATACCAGAGATTCACTGAGAACCCGAGGGGCTCCAGGTCACAAATTGGCACAATGACTGCTTACTTGATATTTCACAGAATATTCATTTCTATTACACAGAGGCAGAAATATCCTTCTGTTAGCAAACATGCCTGCCTTCATTGCTTGGCCAAATTATTTCTTTGGATAACTGGGAGACAGAGAATTAGAGAGATGAAACTTGAAAGTATGTGCTGATTAGTGATTAGCTACAGAGAACAGAAGGTCTTCTGCTCAGTGGCAAAGGGCAGAGGAGGGGAATAGCGAGAAGAGTCCCCTTCGGTCTCACTGGATAATATATTGCTGCAAAGAGACTCGGCTGCCAGGGTTTTTGTTGCCGTTGTGTGTTTGGGTTTGGTTTAATTCGGTTTAGATTGGTAGAGCTTGGTTTTGACTTTTTGTTTGTTTCCTTTTTGCCTACACGTAAGGACAGCATCTGCTTCAATGAGCTCCCCTCCCAGCTGCCTTTATCCTAACGTAGACCGAGCACCAATATTATGGGCCCTGTGTCAGGCACTTGCTTATGAAACTTTTCTTTTCTGAATGTGTGAGATGCAATCATAATACCTTCTTCACAAGGTTGCAGTGAGGTTAAGGTATAAAATAGAAGGATACAAAATAGAAGAGACAGAGCCAGGATTCACTTCTACACCCTTTTTTAACCCCCAGAAGGTAGATGCCCTCATGAGAATGAGGAAGGGAAGAAGAACACTTTTTCAAACTGCACATGGCCCATCATAGGACTCGTATATCTGAGGGTAGTTAAGCGGGCGGTTCTGCAAAGCCCCAAGCCAGAGACTGCATGTGAGATGAGAATAAGAAAACGCCCTGGAAGTCTAGAGGATGAGAGGTGAGTCATCCACGTCTGTGGCCAGTGCAGAGTCTAGGCACATGAATTGCACATCAGATCAGATTAACTGGCAATGATTGTCTGAAATCCTGTCTTGAGAAGGATCCTGAAGTCTCTGAATGGCTCAGGCGAGAAGAGTTTCATGATCATTTATTGATGTTTGCCATGGAAGATAGGCCAAGACAGGAGAGAACGGAACCAAATATGTCATATAATTGCCATCTGCAGGAACCATAGCTATGTTATGTTCCTAAAAAGACCTTGAGATATTATTAAGAATGGTGAAAAGGCAGTTCCCTCTTTTATCTATTCATAAAGACAGCTCCTGCCAAACCCTTCCCGACAGCTTAGCACGTAGTTCATTGGCCTCGTGCCTTCCACCGGTCTCTATCTCTCTAGCTTTTCAGCAAGTCCTTCAGGAATTGCCCACAGGGCAATCCTTTCCTGCGGCTGAACTTCTAGAAGGTTACTTGCAAAGCAGAGAACAGTCTGGGGAAGTGGGAAACAAGAGAGAGATTTTTTCCAAGTGTAATGCGTAAATCTATGACATGACTTTTTCAGTCTACTGTTTAAAAATTGGGAGAATATAGTAACTCAAAGATATTTGACCCCTTAATCCAAAAACATATGGATTCCATCTTTCTGTCCCACTACAGACATGATGCAAGCTCTAATTCATTCAACAAACATCTACTGAACCCCTATGTTTGCCCAATATTGGTCTAGGAACTAAGGACACAAGGATGTATACTGACAGTCTCTTTTCTCGAGGAGCTTCTGTCATGTGAGAAGGCAGACAGCAAACAAGACAAACAAATTCAATCAAGTCAAGGCCATGGTAGAGTCTGTACCACATGTTAAGAGAACAGGGAGAAGAATGCAACCTACTCCAATGAGGGGCACCAGGGAAGGCTTCACAGATGAAGAGATCGTAAGACCCTTGGAACTGGATCTTAAAGAATTTTCCAGATGAAGAGGAAGGATGAACATAAACAGCATGTACTGGGGCAGGGATGAAACGGAAGAGTAAAAAAGTTTACTTTGGCTTCAGGGTACTCCTAGGAAGGGATGTGGATGGCAGTCAAATTGGACTAACTTGTGATTCACGCTTACTAATCAGTAGATGAGCACTGACCCCTCTCCATCAGAGTTCTGATAAGTCCTCCACTGCATGCCCTATCCTTTTACTCTAATAGCTGTAGCAAAATTGAGGAAATCAAAACTACCAGGATTCCTTCAAGGGACAGTGTATATTTGTCCAGAAAAAAACTGGGATTGACATATATACACTAATATGTATAAAGTAGATAACTAATAAGAACCTGCTGAATAAAAAAAAAGAAAAGAAAATTCAAAAAAAAATTCCTTGGCAAACTACTTGTAGTTGAAGCTGAGATGTCAAGGAGCTCGATGAGTGCGGCACTTCTGATTCAGGAGAACAGGGAGGTTTTTGCACTAGAGAAGAAACAGGGAGAAATAACAGGAGAGAAAAACCTAGGAGAGTACGGATGGTCAGGTGATCCATGAGAAGGACTCCTCCCTGTTGCGCATCCATAAAGTCTACCGAAAAAATACAATAAAGAATAGACAGATAAAACCTTAGATCAGAGCAGATTTTTTGGAGAAGTTGAGTTCTCCGTTCTAGCAACTGAAATAGGAATAGCCCATAGGTGGTGACGGAGAGAAGCACAAGAAAGCAGGAGGCTGCATTTGCCCCACAGGGCTGTGGAATTTCACCAGATCCTGAAGGGGCAAGAGGCCTCAGCTGATGCTGAGTGATAGGTCCTAGACTCTGAAGCATGAAAAAAACGAGAGAGAAGGAAGCACCACGTTAATTCTGCAGGCACCCCTGCTTCTGTCTGAAACCTCGTAAAAGGTCAACTGCTGTAGTCTGTCTATGGTATTAGGACAGGCATCAACAAATGTCTTCAAACAGCTGCGTGACTTAGGCTCACTTGCTGCGGATGTACAGTGACCACTGAGGGTGGCAGACATCAGAAGTAGTGACTACCTAAGCAGTGTCACTAAAGATGTATGTTCAACCCAATAAACAGGGCTTTACAATGTGGAAATTTACTCCAAACTTCCTAGAGACTGAGCCACAGAGGCCCCAGCCTCAGAGATGCCCATTTTCTATTCCAAAGAACTAAGCTGATATGGCCAGCCCCCTTCACCAGTATTAACTATAAGAACAAGTTCATTAAAAAGCAATGTAACAAACCACCACAAAGACTGTCAGGATTAAAAGGTCTGCTGAGTTGCCTTGTGGGTTGGCACTGGGACAAGCCAAGGAGGAGGCAGGATCTAGAGAGTCATGGGGATTTTTAAAGCCCTTCGCAAATTGCCTCTGATCAAAATACTTTACTATCATAATCACTCCCGTTGCCAATTTGGAAATGACAATCTGGGATGACAATGTGCTCTTGAAATATTTAAAAAACAAAAATCACAAGGGGGAGGGGCTTGGCAGAAATGCGCATGTTGCTTAAAGCCATAAGTCATATTTGGACTTTGCCTCCCGAAATGAAGACAAGGCTGTGCAGTTTTATCCTGCAGCCAGAAGCTACGTATTTTTCTTTCTTCATTTTCTTCCTTCTTTTGCAGCGTTCCTACAGGACTACCCACCCCCGACCTCAAGGCCCTACTCAGCTGTCCACTTTCACGTACTCTTAAAGGCACAGACTTGGTACAAGGACACGGTCCGCCCCGAGGACAAGCCATGGTTGCAGCTCCATATGTCCTCCTCTCCTCTGAGCTTCTGCGGGGCAATGGGATGATCTGACTCATTGCTGTAGTCTCAGGGCCCTGTGCTGTGGCAGGCACCCAATGAACAGTTACTGTCTTTCTGTCCAGACCCTACCTCCCCGCTGCCCCCTGGGATGGTGGCAGCAATCTTCCCTTTGTTTCATCACGTGGCCTTCCCTGACATCCCTTTACCCTCCCATCCCACGCTGGGGCTGCTAGACTCATCCTGACATATACCCTTCCGTGCTCAACTTCTGGCGGCCTCATCCAGGAGAGCCGGTGTGATAGTACCGAGGGAAAGAATTCCTCCCTGTAAAGAGCCGTTTTGTGGAGTGACTCTCCTTATAAGCTGCTTAGACTTGGACAACGAGGTCCTCTAAGGAACATACTTGAGGCAGAAACTGGCACTCCTTTTTCACTTTTGTTTTGCTCAGTGGGTCACGATCACAGAAAGCAAGGTCTGATTGCTTAGGGCTAAGAAGGGATTTATAGAGTCTGGCAAGAGGAAGGAAACGAGGGAAAATAAGCTGGTTGCTAGAGACAGAAACTAGGATGGATATATAGGGGACTAATGGGAAGGTCTAAAGGGAATTGTATTAAGATTTTGCTCTGTAACCTGTAGGTGTTACATTCAGTGATTCTGCCGATGGGCCCGAGTATCTGCCAAGTTCACAATGTCTCCTCTTTGCCTGTGTTCCACCTTTACATACACATTATATTACATAAAAAAAAAAAGATTCTGCTCTATAGTGAGCAGCATGCTTCTTCCAGATCCCCACCGAGGGTCTTGCTAAATACCTCCTTTTGTCATCCGTGCATCTGGAATTAGCAGACAAAGCTTCAACTTGGGAATGGTGTGAGAAGAGAAACTCCCCAAGGGAGGAATGCCACGTTTGGATACATCCACCACGTACATATCACTGAGATCAAGCCCACAGCATTTAGCCTAGCGTTCAGGGATGACAAAGGGCCGGGAGCCCTTGAGGGGAGTTTGTTCGGGGTAGGGTGGGGGGCAGGGAACTGTGACCACCTTAGGCCCTCCCAGGCCCCACATGAAAAGAATCCCATTGTTCATCATTATAGCCTCAGAAATCCCTCCTGGTTCTGCCCTCCCCCATGGGTCCTTCCAAATGAACTCCCTCAATCTTACCCTCCGCTCCCCCACCTTACCCATTTTATCTACCCTTCTCTTCGCTTCAGAACCAGCTTTTTTCTTTCCCCCGAAGATCAGAGGCCTCTTTGTACCATCCCCATGGACAGAGCCGATATTAGAGAAGCTCATTTGATCGCTTACTTTGTTCACACCACCTCTGTGGTTCTCTGCTTTTCTTCTGCTCAGCACACCACCTTGGTGCCCCTTTGCTATATACTGACATCACAGACCCACCTCAGTTAAGTCCTAGCCAAGCCCCAACTCCCATCCTGATGCTAAGTCCTCCACTTAGTGGGAAGAGGAGCAGGAAGTCCTCAACACTGGCCTCCAGCTTTCCCTTCTACTTCTCATTAGCCCATGGCCTGTACTCCAGCTACACACTTTTCTTCCAATAAATCACAATCCTACCCAATTCCAAGCCTTTGTTCATTCTATCACACCAGCCCAAAATACCTCTTCCTCTCCCCTTTATCTATCAAAATCCTCTTCATCCTCCACAGTGGAGCGTAATGCTGATCTCCACCACAAATCATTTTCCAGTCACTCCCGGTTCAGCCTACTGATACTGACTTCCTAGAAATTCATCCAAAACATGTCACTTCCTGTTAAGAAGCCAATGGCTTCTAAACCTGGCACTGAAAACAGCGGGTAGATTCTAGTCAGTTCCAAATATTGCCTCTTTCTTGAGAAGCTCACTGTCTATGAGGAGGTAAGAAACACAGGTGTGCAGAAGACATTGGTGTGTACACAACAGAAAAAAGGTTTCAACAGCCACTGACATGGAAATCTGCCAAGTTTCTGTGTATTTCTTAGGAAAGAGAAGAAATACATACCTGATTAGGATAAGGGGAAGGAATCAACTACCTCTTATGGAAATGACTGCTCCTGGCATGCCTGGACTAGAAACTAACAGGCAAGGGATACTGTAGATGCAGAGCTGTTAGAGACCAGGAAAAAAATGAAGTTTAGATCTCAAGGCCGGCCTCCCTACAGTTTTCTTCCCACTCTCTATTCCATGAGAGTCTTAGCTCCCCTGTTTGGAAACAGCCATACAGTGAGTTGATGTGGCCCAACTATCTCTTCCTGGCCCTCTGCCTTCCTGATCAGCTGGGGCTGAACAGAAGGAGGTAATTCCAGCTAGAGTTATAAGCCTCCCTGCCTCGCCACCCTGCCATAAACACACAGCAGTCGGCAACTTAAAATTAAGGGTGATGCAGTAAAACTGTGTTGATGCACCCTTCCAAAAAGTCAAAATCTCTATCAGTTGTAACATTCCAGGTAGCAATGGTTGGATTCATTGTGCTGTATATCGGTTTTCACTGGAGACACTGTCAAAGTCAAGAATATCTTCTGAATCTTCAAAAATAATTCCTCCTCCACTCATCCGCCTCCAGCCACTCAACCCTCTCGCCATTTCTCAAAGTGTCCAGGTACACTCAGTTCTTTGAACAATTGAACGTGTTCTCTCTCAGATAGAGCCAGCTTGATCAAGTCCTGTGCTGGATATGCTCTGTTCTCTGTCCCTCCACATCCACTCCCCAATGTCTATTGCCTAGCCTCAGGAGGCTGGCCTCTGTGGACAGTGTCAGCCAGGCTCCCTTGCTTTTTGGTATCTGATTGTGTTGACCAGTGGAAAGCACTGGCAAGAATTAGAAGCTGGGGAGAAAGAAAGTTGGGGTATTTCTTCCCTCAGCTCCCTCCTTGCTGGCCACAGTTTGGCAGTGGCTATGATCCACATTTAAGGCCACAGCTCATGCTGAGCAAACCCTCTCCTATGGCTACAACTGTCATAAAACACCTTCAAGACTTGGGGTGTAATCACTTCCTGCTGGTCATAGTCTTTGGTGGCTTCACCATCCCTCTTATGTTACTTTAACTGTATCCTCATCATTGTAAACTGTCTTTTCATTAAACTTTCTTAAGATACTCCTTGAGCTGGCCAACTATTTCTTGCAGAGACCCTGTCTAATACACCTTCTTCCTAGCTCTGTACAACTGTGACTTGCTCGTAAGGTTTTCACTTACCACTCTATGAAAAACTGTAGTTCTTAAAGAAGATGTGGCACATATATACAATGGAATATTACTCAGCCATAAAAAGAAACAAAATTGAGTTATTTGTAGTGAAGTGGATGGACCTAGAGTCTGTCATACTGAGTGAAGTAAGTCAGAAAGGGAAAAACAAATACTGTATGCTAACACATATATATGAAATCTAAAAAACAAAAAAAAATGGTCATGAAGAACCTAGGGGCAGGATGGGAATAAAGACGCAGACCTACTAGAGAATGGACTTGAGGACACGGGGAGGGGGAAGGGTAAGCTGGGACGAAGCAAGAGAGTGGCATGGACATATATACACTACCAAACGTAAAATATCTAGCTAGTGGGAAGGAGCCGCATAGCACAGGGAGATCAGCTCGGTGCTTTGTGACCACCTAGAGGGGTGGGATAGGAAGGGTGGGAGGGAGGGAGACGCAAGAGGGAAGAGATATGGGAACATATGTATATGTATAACTGATTCACTTTGTTATACAGCAGACACTAACACACCATTGTAAAGCAATTATACTCCAATAAAGATGTTTAAAAAAAAAAAGGTTTGTATTTGCTACATGTCGAAATTATGGTATTTTGGTTGTTTGGAATGAATAAGATATACTATTAAAATTAATTCCACCTATTTCTTTTTACTTTTTTGGTGTGGCAACTAGAAAATTAAAAATTCCATACATGGCTCACACACACACAAAAAAAAGAACTGTAGTTCTATGAAATAGTTTATAGAATCAGACTTATTTAACCTGAAGATCTATAGGTAAAGAAAGGTTTTCAGACCTATCAGCCAGCAGAGTAATACTATCAGCTACACTCCACTTCAACGCGAATACAGAATATGAGGTCAACAGGGAGCAAGAACGGTTTAGGCAGGACCTCCAGAAGATCCTGAGATACCAGGAGGACTAGAGGATCTTGAAGAGTGTGATGACAGAGGATACGGAGTTTCTGGGAGGTGACACCCAAACCAGAAACTTCTTTCCAGCATGAGGAGGGGCTCAACGGAAAAACGGAACTTACAGACTTGTTGGAGGTCACAGATATTTTTGTCTGTCTTTTCAAAATATAAAATGACAAATTATGAAAAATGATACAGTAGGCACTAATAGTTTTGTCTGCCTGGGCTCCATTTTCCCTTCTGATAACTGCACCTCCTCCCCCACTCATATTCCCTGTCATTGGAGGAGCTCCACTCTCAGATTCTAGGAGTAGTCTGGGAACCCAGGCTTGGCCAATGAGGATATAGCCTCACCCACCACAGAAATTGCTTCTGTTTCAGGTGTGTACATCATCCCAAGTCAGCCTCTTCAGAGCCATGGGTACTGTTATATTGGGAAAGAAGACCCTTTCTGCTAGGATCGTCCAACTGGTGGGATGTAAATGTGAAGCTATCATGGACCACCTAGTGGGGAGAGCCTGTAGAGAAACGTGAAAGAAGCAGATAGATTCTAATAGATGGATTGAGTATCCTAAAATCTAATTAGATTTGGTCTCTTAAATCCAATCGTCCCTGAACTGCCTAGTACACGGGTCAAGTCCCCTTTATTGAGTAGTTTAGGTTGAGTTGGGTTCTATCACTGTGACCAATATTGTTCAGAGTGCAGGGCACAGGGAGCTAGGAAAGGACCACAGGTGGGAGACTACATTGTCTTAGGCAGCAAAGGGAGCTCTCTCTCAGTTGGTAGCATCAGGCCAACTATAGGCCTCTAATACTGATCAGGTGCCAGGTAAAAGTTGTCATGTCTAGAAGCAATTACAGTTAAGATAAAATCTACTTTTCTGTTTTGTCTCCTAAGTCAAGCTCTATTCCCCTGTACCTGCCAACCTGCTATAACTTGGGTAAATCACTCCTTCCTCGCTGTCATGTTTCAAGTCATCAAAAGGAAATAACATGACAACACTTTCCCTGGGTCGTAAAGTTTATCTGAATGACCAGCAAAATGGACATGAAGCTGTCCTCATGCCTGGGTGCTTGCTTCTAGCTTAAGAACCCTCTGAGGAGGTAGCACTCGGCAGGTAAGTATTTTTTTCAAAACTTTAGGGAAGGACAAATAAAAGTGAGAATGTCTGGCCTCACCCATATGTAGTGATTGGCAAATAAAGCACAACTTTTCACCACTTGGGCAGCCTTTTAAATCTGCTGACATCTGGATAGGAGTTATTATAACAGACAAGGAGCACATGGACATTTGATTTGTATCTCCTCCAGATTTCTTTTGGATCGAAGCAGATTGATGGTTCTCTCCTATATGGGCACACCACCTTCACACACACACACACACACACACATACACAATGACATTATGACATTTTGCTTCTCAAACTTGAGGTTGTGTGCCCAGAAGCAAGGAAGCCCTAGTTTCAGATTCCTCCCCTGGAGACAGTCACAGACAGAGAAAGCAACCAAAACCAACATAAAGTCAAAAAGCCGGCTCTGGGCCAGCTCAGGGAGGTGGGAGCATCCCTTCGGATGGTTCAGCACCTGCACACAGAGAGCAGGTGTTTTTTCTCTTCTTGATAACTTAGATGACAGTGATCTGAGCAGTGCTGAGGTCTTTCCAGCTCAAGAATTCTGCTCAGACACATGGCCTCCTTTTTTTCTTCTTATAAGGAAGGTCAAGAAATTGAATTCAGTCATAGGTCATGTGCTTAAGGTCCAAGTTCAACATCAATTGGGAATGACTGTAACGTACAGTCCCAGCGATTGTTCCGAAGGTGACACTCGGATTCTTACGTGGCTCTCCTCCCTGACAGGCACCAATGTCCCAAGAGCACATCAGAAACACTGACAATAAGCCTGATATGATCAGGGGAGAGCAAACAAAGGCTGCTTTGGGAGAAAATTCCTCTCTTTTAGGTATTGGCTTCCTGGCTAATCAGGTGTCAGTTATAGTACATTGATCGGCACATTTCCTCTCCTAGGATTCCTCACCCCAGAGAAATTCAGATACCTCATTGGCACAGGTGGATAAAGGAATCTAGCCGACATCGGAGGCCCACCACCACCTGAGTCTATTTCCAAACTGTTTTGCTAACAGCAACTCCAAAGGCATCTGCTCTTACCTTCTTCACACAGAGTCCTGATAAGACAGAAGTGGGACCAAATCCCATTGATGCACTTACTTACAGAGAGGGTGACAAGTTAGCTAATAGACCTGCCCATGTTGCATGTGGTTGGGAATATCTGCTTCATGAATAGTTATGTGAGTTAAATCACAAATGTAGGTAAAATGTCTAACATCCAGGTATGTCGTAAGGGTCAATAAACGTTAGTCCCCCCCTTTCACCTCTTTTCCCCACTATAGAAACTGACAGGTTCACCCCAACCAGAGATCATCCCAGCTGCATATGTGCCCCTGGAGGCCTAGCATGAAGCTCTTGATGGGGGGAGGGAGAGGGGGAGGGGACTTATCTTGTTTTTGCACATCAGATTTATAGTGCCCCCAAAGCCTTTGAGATGACAAAAGAAATTCATTGAGATGAACATCATGAGAAGTGCCAGTTGACTTAGCTTAGGTACACGGGCAGCTAGCTGCTTCCCACAGAGTCAGAGGTGGGATACTTACTCACCAAATCCCTCTTTAGCAAGAGGTTCAGAAATCCTTCTGGCCTCAGGCAGCTGAACACAAACTCATTATCCCCATCAGGTGTTACATGTGGTGATGCAGGCTGGGCCCCTGCCGAAGTGGGAGCTGAAATCCAGCCTTGGCTCCACTGGCCAAGCCAAGAACCCCAGCCCCGGGCTCTGTCTCTCAGAGGAAGGGGCCTTTCTGCTTCACACAAAGGCACCGTATGGACCAGTGGCAGCCCTGGTCCGGACCACGGTCCTGACTCCTTCTTCATGAACATTCTCTCCTCTCCCTGATGCTCAGCTCCACGTTCTGGTTTCCTGTGGGTCCACACCAACTGCTTGCCGGAATTCTGGGCAGTCTCAGGCCTCACTGTGTTCTGGCTTGAAGCTGGTATTTTTCAGTCAAAGAGCTGGTCACAATTACACAAAATGTCCTCGCTGTTCTCCCATGACTCTGTCATGTGCCTCTGTCCTAGTTCAGGGCCTTCACTCAGACGGTTCCCTCAGCAGAGAACAAACACTCTTCCTGCGGATGCATCCATCTTCTGTTACAAGATTTGGCCTAAACCTCAACTCTTCAGAGGGGTCTTCCCAGGTGCCCTTATTTAAATAGGCCTCGCTTTCAGCTATACTATGTTCTATTGCCTCACGCTGTTTGTGATAGGTGCCATGTGATAAACTATCATTTATAGTCATATGCTAATTATTTGTTAATTCTCTGCCATCCTCTTTAAACACTGAGGAAAGCAGCCATTTCTGTTTTAGTCACCAGTTAGCATTGTACTTCTAGCACGTTCCCTGGCACAGCCCTCTCCTTTCTACTGATGAAGAGAATGAATGAATAAATGAATGAATGAATGAATAAACGCTGGGATCATTTTTCCTTAAGAAATATTTCCTGGTCTGCACCATACTCACTTTTCAGGCAGTCTGGTCTCCTTGGAGTTCACTCAGCCCCCCACATCCATAGGTTCTGTATCCACAGATACAACCCACCACAGATTGAAAACAGTCCAAAAAATAAAATTCCAGGAAGTTCCAAAAAGCAAAACTTGAGCTTGCCGCAATCTGGCAACTATTCACACATCATTTACACAGGATTAGATATTTTAAGTAACGTAGAGGTGACAAAGTCTATGGGAGTATGTGCAGATTATATGCAACTACGACACCATTTTATATAAAAGGGGCTTGAGTACCTGCGGATTTTGGTATCTGTGGGGTTCCTGGAACAAATCCCCCAGGGATACTGAGGGACAACCATGTATGGGTGACTGTCTGACTCCCACAAAAAGGCCGCCAGACTTCAGAGGATCCCTCCCCGCTGTGTCAATCCGGCCCAGTGGGAAAAACAATGCACTCTGAGCAGTACAGAGATAAGAGTTTTATGAAAGGAATGAGATGAAAATGTGGGAGAAGCCAGTAGAGTGAAGCTTGGAGGGAGTCAGAAAAATCAAAGAAATAGTAACTGACCAGCCCACTTGTGGTCCACGTGGCGCAGGTGGACAGGGTGGAGCTGATGGGGGGGCGTAGAGGCCAGGCCACCCGGCCACAAAGGCGGACCTGGAAAGGGGCTTCTGGAGAGTCTGCGGAGCTGCTGTCTTTGTGGGTCAAGGCCACACACCTGTGGCGGACTTGGGCCGCTACTGGTCAGAGGCCATTGTTCCGTAGTGCAAGCTGGGCACAGAGTGAAGAACAAGCCAAGCCAGGACCCAAAGGGCACCTGGATGTCCATCTGTCACCACGGAATGGTGAATGGCTGCTGCTTCACTGCCACCTTCCAAATCCACACAAAGTCCCCTTGGGCCCACTCTGACCCCGAACCTCACAGTGAAGAAGATTCTGGAAACATGGCTCCAGCTTTGGCCAGGCTGACATTATGCTACCCAATGAAGCCACCTTACCCTGTCAATGCCACCACTTCCCCAACCATATCTCTTACTAAGGGTCTGACAACCCTGATGGCTCCTTGGTCCAGTTCTGGCCACACATTGACCAGTAAACCTCTCCTCCTACTGCTTCTGGCTGGTTTCCAGAGCCTCTGGGCCCAGGACCCACGATGATTCTGCTTGAGTCTGCAGTTAGCCCGGTCTGACTGAGCTCCACTCAGCGCAGAAGGGTCTTAGTTCATTCCTGCAGTTTGGAGAAAGGAGCAATAGCTTCTGAATAAAGAGCCTCTGGAAAGACGAAAGTAAAGGAACATACTGACTCGGGAGACAACGTGACCTTTTCCTGTTTCCTCATCAGCGGTACCAGGTGAGCAAAGATCAAATCCACACTTCTGTACTGATCAAAGCTTTTCCTGGTCTGGACAAACACCCTCCGTTCCTTCTGAAGTCTCTAACTGCCCCTCCCAACTCCGCCCACGCACAACCAAGTACGGCAGGGTTCCCACTTGCAGGATGGGCTAGACAAAACCCAACCCCAGCGTCTGTCTGGTGCCCTCCCCCTGCTTATTTGCACATCACTTCTGAGCCCTTGGATGGAAGGGATTTTGCCACCTAGTTTTCAATTCTTCCATTCAGCTACTGGGTACAGGCCCCCGCTCTTCCCGCTTGGCCTCCCCCCAGGCACGTGACAGCAGCCCTGATGCTCTGGAACAAATGAGAGCTTCCAAGGTTGCTGTCACATCCCCACTCGTCTTCTCCGGAGGTGACAAGCTTTCCGACTCAGTCCGTCATCCCCCTGCTCCAGAATGTAAATCACAGGAGGTCTCCTGCCTGAGCAAAACAATTAACATGAAATACCAGGGTTACCGTCTGCCACATCTACAAATCTCTCCAGCTCACATTCGTCTCTCCCAACAATTTATGCCTTCACAGTGTCAAGCTGTTCAAATACACCATCTTTTCCTGAAATGGACTGATGTGTGGTTCTTGGCACTTCTTGGGCCGTTTGTAGTAAAAGTCGGAGCCATTAGCAGCAATGCCCCATCAGAAGAGCTCTTGCCGTGGAGGGGTGACATTTATCTTCCTTTGTCTTCAGCAGAGTGAAGGCACATGTCCTCTTTCCAGTGAAAAGGGAACACGAGGTTCAAATCCCTTTCCTTTACCATATGCCTTGCACGATTCGCACCTCTTCTCTGAGATGCTCAACGTGATCGATTATCCATGGTACAGGTCCTGAAGACAAGAAACCACCATGAAAATGGGTGTGTGACAATAACTCAGCGGTTCCCAACCACAGGTGATTTTGTCTCCCTAGGGGACACTTGACGATATCTGGAGACGTTTTTGATTGTCACAGGATTGGGAGCAGGGATTCTATTGGCGTCTTGTGGGTAGAGGCCAGGGATGCTGCTAAACATCATACTACGTCTTCCTTCACCGACAACAAAGAATTATCTTGCATAAAATTTCCATAGTGTCAAGGTCGAAAAACATTGCAAATAACCCAATGCAGGTTGGCTATTCTCACATTCTGCTCCATGTACCTCGGAGCATTGCCTCAAAACAAGATGGAATTTGGAGTGGAATGAGAGAGAGAAGGGCACAGGTTAAATGGTTCACCACTTCCTGATCCCTCCTATACCCCCACAAAACAGCCATCTTAGAGCCAGATAAGGCAGAAAGAACATTTTACCAAAAACAAGCTATGCCCATTTGGGCACTCACCACCTGGAGGCTCAGTTTCCTAACCTGCAAAATGTGGCGATGAGACATGGCTGCCCTGCCTGGCTCACAAGGTTACAGCAACACTCAATAAAGGTGGCGTATTAAAAAGCTCACTGGAGTGCCAGGTATTTTAAGTAGTAATTAGGAGAACGCATTGCAGTGATGCTGACGTAAAAAGAAGTATTGTCGTAGCAGCTCGCACAATAATTCCTGGTTCAACAGGAATTCTCTCTTACCTCTCCCTCTTCCTCCTGATCTTTAAAAAAAAAAACATTGATGGGTATGCTTGAGGCATGTCGACTTAAAAAAGTGCAAAGCGTGAGAGTTGTGAGTTAAGTTTTATTTGGGGCAAAATGAGGACTGCAGCCCAGGAGACAGCATCCCAGATAGCTCTGAGAAACTTCTCCAAAGAAGCAGGGGGAAGGTCAGTATACATGTGATTTTGGTGAAGGGGGAATACATGCGATCAAGCACATATTTTTTACAGGTTTCTGCTAGTCTCGCGCAGGTTACTGCTAGTTACAAGGAGCAGATGCCACCATGAAGGATTTTAGAGCTTTTCTAGATACGAGGAGATAGAATTGGGCTCATAAAATTGGCTCCTGAAAATATCTGTCTGAAGACCTGTTCTGCCAGTTTTCCCCAGAGCACAGAGCGCCTCATGTCTGCTCTCCACCTGAACTCCTTTCAGGGGTGTTGGAAGTCAGCAGCTGCAGGAGCAAATGATTTCATCCTTGTAGAGGTAGCTGGCAAGTGCCAATGGAAAATGCCAATTTGTAGCTGACAGGCAGGAGAATCATCAAGGTTCCAGAGGAGAACGATGAAAATGCTGTGTAGCAGACAAAGCAAAATGCGTTGTTTCTTGTCAGGTGGACTCAGCTGGAACTCGATGGGGTGAAGAACTCCATGGAGAGGCGTGCCTAAAGGATGTCTTCAAACAGTGATGCCAGCTCCTCCATTTGAGCTTGTTTGTGGGGTGGGGGTGTGATGTAAATTCGCCTACTATCTTGTCCTCGAATTCTCATGAATGCTTTGGGGAAGTGCATGCGTGTGTGAAAATCAAAGAAGCTGCTGAGTTTAACACCTGAATCAACACAATGTGGGGAAGAGGCAAGGTACACGGATGTAGGAAAAGCCATGAGCAAGTAAGCCTTCCCTTAAACACACACACACACACACACACACACAGATACACAGAAATCTTGAGAAAAATCATAGGAGCGTAAGGAGGAAGAAGCTACCTGGACCATAAAGACAGGAAAGCACCCTGCTCAACTCTAGGTGTATTGCTGGCGTCAGAGCAGGAGTTTGAGCATTTTTAAGTTGTCCTGCATTCCTAGCCTAGTCCTTGGCACACATCTCTGGTTTGCCAACTCTCCACTACCTGGTGCTATGGATGGGTCATTGCAGAGACGCTTGCTTGACCAGTTAGAAAGTCTTTCAAAGCATACCCACCCGAAAGTACCACATGGCTTTTTACCAGAGCAGAGAGCCTCTCCCTCCCTGGACAAGAAAGGAACAAATTCTTGAAACTGAAGTTGGCTTCCTCTCTCCCACCAGCCTTGGACGGGCTCGATGATATTCGTGGTTTTGTCTAAGGAACCACTGCTGGTGTTAATTGGATGGCAGCCAAGATGGCTTTTAGAAAAAAAAAAGTTTTTAAAAGATTAACATTCATTAGTTTGGTTCTACATTAAGTGAAGCACATGTGGTGAACAGAATAATTAGTAAAGTTAATTGTGGCTTCTCAGAGAACCAAGGGGAATCCAGTGAAATGTCCTGACATTCAGGAAAAGCAATATGTTCAGTGCTTCTGTGACTAATTGCAATTAGAAAGTGAGGGGACATACCTACGGTCTCTATGTGTAATTAATCACACGCCTTTACCACAGTAGACAAAAGCAGCTGAGTGACAGGAGACACCTGCCTTGTGCTGTGCCTGTGTTGATTCCTGCTGCACTTACTACCTTCCTTGCACCTGTATTGTACCTCGTGGACATTCTAGTCCTCTCAGCTACATACCCACTAAAATACACAACTACAATCTCCCTGGCACAAAATAAGTGTTCAGTAACTACATGATTAATGAATGAGTAAATGAACTCATTACTCATGAGTAAGAGGGGAGGGTCTTCTCCCACTCGTGTAGATTATACTGGCCATTGATCTTCGAGAACCATAGAAAGGCTGACTCTGACGATACAAGGTACAGAGGAGGAGGTTTCAGCTGAATGGAGCTAGGATGAGGCTGCTTGCCCTCTAGATAAGGTCTTTGTCCTCTAGCTAGGTCCAGGGATGCTTGGATGACCTTGAAGAATATCCCCTCCTTTTTTTTTCTGGCACTATCTTCTCAAGGATGATTTCGAATGGTCAGACCCGGGCTTTCCCATTGCTTCCATTGTTGCCCCCAAATCATATCTCCAACACTCCCCACGACCACCAAGAGAAACCTGATCCACTCATATGTAAAATACAGATACTTGCTCACCTGCCTCCTCACTGATGTTTGCAAATCTTCGACTAGCAAAGGAGGGAAGGCCCTGGAAAAAAGATTGGATCTTGACTCTTTGGTGTCTGAAGACTTGAGAATTTATTTTCCTTTGGGGTTGTATAAAATCTTAGATACAGAAGTGTTCCAGAGCTCAGATTGGATCCAGAGTTTGTCAGACCCCTGTATCTTCAGGAATCTCACGTGGCCAACAAAATCTTCTAAGTTTCAGTTAGACCAATGACATTCATATTATTTTGAGTTAGTTTTGAACCTCAAAAAACTCATGACTACTTAATTTGTTACAATAGAAGATATAATGAAGAGATTCCCAAATTCAGGGGCTTAAAGTACTTGGAAGATCATTGCTTTCTCCTGTGCCAGCCCAGGGCCGGTGGCCAGCTCTGTTCCATCAAGTCATCCCGGAAAGCAGGCAAGCAGGGAGGTTCTGTTGTCCTCGACAAAGCCTCCCAAGGTTGTCTGGCATTGCAGACAGAGGGTAAGAAAGAGGGGAAATTCATAGCAAAGGATTTCTTTTTAAGCACAGGACACCCATCATTTTTGCTCAAATTCCAATGGGGAGAACTCAGTGACAGCAAGCTGCCAGTGAAAGTGGGATATCCCATCTTTCTCCAGGTACCCTTTTTTAATGCCCCAGAAGAAGGGAAGATGGATTGGGGTGGGGGACAAATACTAAAAAGAGAGGGCTGGTCTTAAGATATTTAATAAAATTAGCTTTATCTTCATTGCTTTAGTTAAATAGAGACAGGCATCAAGTATTATATAATTACCATTCCACCGCTCTACCACGAGCTCTCTGAGGCATGGATTGATGTAGTGCCTAGCACACCCAAAGTGCTAAGTAAATGTCTGGGACATGAATGATTCAGTGGATGAATGAATCATTGAATGAATGAAATATCCCCTAGATCCCAGCTTGGCTTGAGTCCAGCCTTGTTTGGAAAACATATTTCTAAACATTTCCATGGTACTTTTGCCCCTGCCAGCTTCAGTTGCCTCTGAATAAATGAAGCCCTGTGTCTAATAACCTGGCAATTCCTTAAAGACTCACTAAATCTGGAAACATCTGGACTCTGCCCACCTCTCTATTCAACTTGTCCCCGAGCCCTCGTATCACTAATACCTCATTCTCTTCTCAACTCTCTTGAAACTTGATTTTTACCTAGAAAATCCCATGGTAACAAAACCCCAGAACACTTGAATTATTAAGATCAAAGGAAAATCAAATCAAAACAAAACACAATAAGACCTTACATCAAACACAAGGGGGGAGAAAAGAGAAAAGGACATTGAATGAGTATCTATTGTATTAAGAATGTGAAAAACATTGTGCTAGATCCTGAATACACAGGATATTCATACCACCTCAAGGAGGTACTTATTATTGTCTCCAATTTGCAGGTGAGAAAATGAAGGCTCAGAGAGGCTGAGGACTTTCTCAAGGTCACTAGTTAGAGAGAGATGTGGCAGAACTCAGACCCAGAGCTATCCAATTAAACCAGTTCAATTCCCACTGAACAAAACCACTTACTGAAGGCCAGCAAACCTAGAGCTCATTTCTGGGTTGACCCATGTTAACACTGGCTTGTCATTGTTCTTAGGCTAATGAAAAATCAATCCTGTAAAAAAAGGGTCCCAGCTGAGTGTAATAAGAGATCTTAGCTCCAGCCTTGTAAAGGGGATTTTATTCAAAGGCTGGAGGTACCACATAAACCTTCATTACAGTCAGCAGAGCCTCAAGACCAGAGGACTTAGGATCACATCACAGTCCAGAGTACAGCAAGACAAGCTGTTCTCTAGTGATCAACCCAAGAGTGACAAGCGACAGTTTCCCAGCTGGGAAGACAAGCTTCAGAGAGCAGACCGCCTGATTATTTAAAAAGAAAGCCAGTGGGCTTCCTGGTGGCGCAGTGGTTGAGAATCTGCCTGCTAATGCAGGGGACACGGGTTCGAGCCCTGGTCTGGGAGGATCCCACATGCCGCGGAGCAACTTGGCCCGTGAGCCACAACTACTGAGCCTGCGCGTCTGGAGCCTGTGCTCTGCAACAAGAGAGGCCGCAACAGTGAGAGGCCCGCGCACCACGATGAAGAGTGGCCCCCGCTTGCCACAACTAGAGAAAGCCCTCGCACAGAAACAAAGATGCAACACAGCAAAAATAAATAAATAAGTAAACTCCTACCCCCAACATCTTCTTCTTCAAAAAAAAAAAATACCAGTCCTCGTTCGACCTTGACTCCCTCCTTAAAGGGCCCATCTCCAAACACAGTCACGTGGGTGGTTAGGGCTCCAACATAGGAAGTTGGGGGTGGGGATGGGGGGGACATAACTTAGTCCATAACATCGTGATAATCTTAAAAAAAAAAAAAAAAGAGAAAGAAAGCCAGCGAGACCAACTAACAAATCTTGCTGCTCTCTTACTTAGGAAACTATTGCCTTTTTAGAAATGCTCATGGCATAGGATAGACAATAAAAATGAGAAGACATCCAACAAAATCGTATCTGACTGGGTAATTAAAAATAACTCATCATGCCAAAACTTGCACATTATCCTCAAATGCAGGAGCAATGGCACTGAAAACAAGGAATGGGGGAAACAGCACGCGGGGCTGATCCTAGTGGTTATAGGGCTTAAGGCCAATGAACCAATGTCCCACTAGCCTTTCAAGGAGTCTTCTGCCTTCTAAGGGTGGGTTAGAAATGGCAAATATCTGATGCACATGCCTTACTCCTACCCTCTTAGCAGACACATTTATGAATCTTAACAAAATCCTTTTAGAATCCTTTTTAACACAGTAATCCCTCGGCCACTGACCATCAATCTGAATTGGCAAAAATAATACCGAATTTTCACCCCTTGTCTAAATCAACTTCCCATAAAGTACCTTTGAAGAAGGGAACCAGAACAATCCTAAGACACAGAGGAGCCTGAGAAAGGATAAGTGAAAAGAAAAGCTCTCCTCTTGTATTGGTTGCACAGCGTGCTGGACGATTCTCAACATTCCAAACCGCTAAGCAAGATCTCTGAAGACAACGACAAAGTTTTCTCCCTACATCTCTAGAAGATAAATGACACCAAGATTATATCCTAAAGCACTTGAGGTTTTGAGGAGAAACCAGAGAGAATTATCACAATCTTCATGTTCTCCTAAAGTTGTTTTAACCCACCTGAAGCAGAAGGACGGCAAGCTGTGTCTCTTTCTTGTTGAAAGGATTCTCCCTTGGCCCAACATCTATTCCTCACACATGTTTACCTCATTCACAGAGTTCTGCTTTTTAAATGGCAGCTAAGTCATATTTTGCTTAGATCCTTCTAATTGATTCATCTGTCAGGAAGCCAACACTTTTCAAAGGGGACCATGAACCAACAGCATTTAAAAATATATGTTAAGACTTAACAATAATGTCCCCTATAACTAATGACTACATTTGTGCTGATCCCCAAGAGTCTAACTTTGTACTTAAAGTGTGATCTGTAAATTAGCAACATGAGGGTCACTGAGTGCTTGTTAGAAATGAGGAATAACAGGTCTACCAGAAGCCAACTAAGTCAGAATCTGCATTTTATAAGATTCTCAGGAGACTTCTGATACATGTGAAAATTTGAGCAGTATCTAACTAGAACAGAGACCATTTTGGGTCATACATCTAATCCTTCTGTCTCCAAGGCTTATTGACTTTTGTGTAGTACACTGTGCTAACTGGATTGTTAACAAGTTGCCTGGCCCACAGAAGATTAAAAGGTTCACATTTGGGAGAAAAGATGCAGCGTACAATGAGGGTTGGGAACAAGAGAAAAAGAACAAAAGTAAGAGAAGAGAAAGGTACGAACATACAGCAAGGCTTACACACATACACAAGTAATTAAAATTTTTGTTTTAGGGCTTCCCTGGTGGCGCAGTAGTTAGGAGTCCACCTGCCAGTGCAGAGGACGTGGGTTCGAGTCCTGGTCCTGGAGGATCCCACATGTTGCAGAGCAACTAAGCCCATTCGCCACAACTACTGGGCCTGCACTCTGGAGCCCGCAAGCTACAACTGCTGAAGCCCACGTACCTGGAGCCTGTGCCCACAACGAGAAGCCACCGCAATGAGAGGCCCGCACACTGCAACAAACAGTAGCCCCCTCTCGCTGCAGCTAGAGAAAGCTGGTACACAGCAACGAAGACCCAATGCAGCCAAAAATAAACAAAAACAAAATAAATAAATTTAAAAAAAAATTTTTATTTTAGTGACCTGAAAACTTTGAAATGATCTAAGTGGAAATAGGGTGAAGAAAAGAGATGGAGAAGATTTAAAAAATACTATGATCTTTTTTTGTTATTAATGTTTATGTTAATTAATGAAAAAATATGATAATCATATGTCTTAAATAGCTACACACTAGATACCCTTGTGGGATGTTCCTCTGCATTCTACAGTTTCCTCATTTGAGGATTGAGGAGGTATTACATACTCAGCAAACACCAGTCATTGTGGGTCCACACGTCCACAGAAAAGTTTCAAGGCCTCAGTTCTGTGTGACTTTGGTACAAAGTCTGCAAGGCATGTGCCAAAAGCTTAGAGACTGGATGCACACACACGTGTACACGTACACAGTCCCACACACAGAGGCACAGCATTTGCTATCTTAATCTCCTTGGATCGTTAGTCACCCTTTGAGAGTGGGCCTTTGTAACCAGAGAACTAGCTCTATTTCTCATCTCTATGCTATTCTCTGGGGACACAAAGGCAAAGGAGGTGTGCCTCTTGCCTTCAAGACATATGCAGCACTTGCAATACTGTCATGTTCAAGGTAATCTGGGAACGCTGAAAAGGCAATGATTCATTCTTCTTGGCATGTGGGAAAGAGAGGGGTCATGGATTATGTGACTCTGCCATCTTTAAACCAAACATGGACAATACTTGTTACACTCCAGTGTGGAAGAGTAACTCACTTAATATATGGTCTCAAAAGCTTCTCTTCAAGCGAAGTACTTTCTGCCCCCTTCTCTTCTTAAAAAATCCCCCAAACCACTCAAGAAACAGAAACTTAATTTTCAATGAAACTAAGAGATATCTGTAAGTCCAAATAATAGGATATAAGGATTGAAAGCTGGTGAAGTATATATCAGCCAGGGTCTCAGCAGAAATCAAACAGACCACACAAAGAGGGCTACTGAGGTTTTTAAGGAGTAATTTACAAAGGTGTACCAGGTTAAGGGAAGGCTACAGGTGCAATACCAAGGCTAACCAGAAAAGGGAACTGTTTTCTACTCCAGTCCAAAGAAGGAAGGTGAGAGAACAATTTCTGGAATCCAGAAAGAGAGCTATATAGAGACAACTTCCTGGCAAGAGCTGGGGTCTTAGGTAGAAAGATGCCAAGGTCTGTCAGGTAGGAAAGTAGATAAAAATAAAGGCACCAGCCCATTCTCCTCTTTCCTTCCTGTCTCTGCCAAGGCATCCTGTTGGCCAAAATCAGCCAGAAGTCAGACTACAAAGAGGCCTATTGATAAATACTTAATAAGTTTGGCTTTACTGGAAAAGAAAGCAATTATCACAAAATGTTATCACTTTATCATAACTCTGACAGAACACTACAAAAAAATAAAATTATACATCAACAGTCCTGTGAATGTGGATGCAAAATTCTTAAACTATTAGTAAATCAAACCTAGCACTTTATGAAAATAATAACACATCATGGTAAGTAAGCTTTATCCTGAGAATGCAAGGTTGGTTCAACATTCATAAATCAATGTACTTCAACATCTTAACAGTGTAAAAAGGAAAAAAAATGATCATCTCAATAGATGCAGAAAAAATATTTGACAAAATTTTAAATATATTAATGATAATAACACTTGGAAAACTAGGAATAAGAGACAATTTCTTCAAATCAATACAGTATCGGCTTCTGGGAAGATGGCGGAAGAGTAAGATGCGGAGATCACCTTCCTCCCCACAGATACACCAGAAATACATCTACACGTGGAACAACTCCTACAGAACACCTACTGAACGCTGGCAGAAGACCTCAGACCTCCCAAAAGACAAGAAACCCCCAACGTACCTGGTAGGGTAAAAGAAAAAAGAATAAACAGAGACAAAAGGATAGGGACGGGACCTGCACCAGTGAGAGGGAGCTGTGAAGGAGGAAAGGTTTCCACACACTAGGAAGCCCCTTCGTGGGCGGAGACTGCGGGTGGCAGAGGGGGAAGCTTCGGAGCTGCGGAGGAGAGCGCAGCCACAGGGGTGCGGAGGACAAAGCGGAGAGATTCCCGCACAGAGAATCAGGGCCGACCGGCACTCACCAGCTCCAGAGGCTTGTCTGCTCGCCCGCCGGGGCGGGCGGGGTAGGGAGCTGAGGCTTGGGCTTCGGTCGGAGCGCAGGGAGAGGACTGGGGTTGTCGGCGTGAACACAGCTTGCAGGGGGTTAGTGCGCCACGGCTAGCCGGGAGGGAGTCCGGGAGAAAGTCTGGAGCTGCCGAAGAGGCAAGAGACATTTTCTTCCTGCGAGGAGAGGGGATTAAGAGCGCTGTTTAAGGGAGCTCCAGAGACGTGCAGGAGCAGCAGCTAAAAGCGTGGACCCCAGAGACGGGCATGAGACGCTAAGGCTGCTGCTGCCGCCATCAAAAAGCCTGTGCGCGACCACAGGTCACTATCCACACCCCTCTTCCGGGGAGCCTGTGCAGCCCGCCACTGCCAGGGTCCCGGGATCCAGGGACAACTTCCACGGGAGAACGCACTGCGCGCCTCAGGCTGGTGCAACGTCATGCTGGCCTCTGCCGCCGCAGGCCCGCCCCGCACTCCATGCCCCTCCCCCCTCCACCCGGCCTGAGTGAGCCAGAGCCACCGAATCAGCGGCTCCTTTAACCCTGTCCTGTCTGAGCTAAGAACAGACGCCCTACAGTGACCTACACATACAGGCGGGGCCAAATCCAAAGCTGAGCCCCTAGGGGCTGTGAGAACAAAGGAGAGAAAGGGAAATCTCTCCCAGCAGCCTCAGAAGCAGTGGATTAAAGCTCCACAATCACCTTGATGTCTGTGGAAAACATGAATAGACAACGAATCATCCCAAATTGAGGAGGTGGACTTTGAGAGCAAGATTTATGCTGTATAGCTTTGCGTCCATCATTTGTCCTAGGGTTCTATCCATCCGTTCTTTTTTAAAAAATTTTTTTCTTAATAATTATATTTTAATAACTTTATTATATTTCATCTTACTTTATTTTATTTTACTTTATCTTCTTTCTTTTTTTCTTCCTTCCCTCCTTCCTTCCTTCCCTCCTCCCTCCCTCTCTCCCTCCCTCCTTTCTTTCTTTCTACTTCTACTAATTCTTTCTTTCTACTTTTTCTCCCTTTTATTCTGAGCTGTGTGGATGAAAGGCTCTTGGTGCTACAGCCAGGAGTCAGTGCTGTGCCTCTGAGGTGGGAGAGCCAACTTCAGGACACTGGTCCACAAGAGACCTCCCAGCTCCACATAATATCAAACGGCGAAAATATCCGAGAGATCATCTCAACACCAGCACCCAGCTTCACTCAACAACCAGCAAGCTACAGTGATGGACATCCTAGGCCAGACAACTAGCAAGACAGGAATACAACCCCACCCATTAGCAGAGAGGCTGCCTAAAATCATAATAAGTCCACAGACACCCCAAAACACACCACCAGATGTGGACCTGCCCACCAGAAAGACAAGATCCAGCCTCATCTACCAGAACACAGGCACTAGTCCCCTCCACCAGGAAGCCTACACAACCCACTGAACCAACCTTAGCCACTGGGGACAGACACCAAAAACAACAGGAACTATGAGCCTGCAGCCTGAAAAAACGAGACCCTAAACACAGTAAGATAAGCAAAATGAGAAGACAGAAAAACACAAGGCAGATGAAGGAGCAAGATAAAAACCCACCAGACCTAACAAATGAAGAGGAAATAGGCAGTCTACCTGAAAAAGAATTCAGAATAATGATAGTAAAGATGATCCAAAATCTTGGAAATAGAATGGACAAAATGCAAGAAACATTTAACAAGGGCCTAGAAGAAGTAAAGATGAAACAAACAATGATGAACAACACAATAAATGAAAGTAAAAATACTCTAGATTGGATCAATAGCAGAATAACTGAGGCAGAAGAACGGATAAGTGACCAGGAAGATAAAATAGTGGAAATAACTACTGCAGAGCAGAATAAAGAAAAAAGAATGAAAAGAACTGAGGACAGTCTCAGAGACCTCTGGGACAACATTAAATGCACCAACATTCAAATTATAGAGGTTCCAGAAGAAGAAGAGAAAAAGAAAGCGACTGAGAAGATATTTGAAGAGATTATAGTTGAAAACTTCCCTAATATGGGAAAGGAAATAGTTAATCAAGTCCAAGAAGCACAGAGAGTCACACACAGGATAAGTCCAAGGAGAAATATGCCAAGACACATATTAATCAAACTGTCAAAAATTAAATACAAAGAAAACATATTAAAAGCAGCAAGGGAAAAACAACAAATAACACACGAGGGAATCCCCATAAGGTTAACAGCTGATCTTTCAGCAGAAACTCTACAAGCCAGAAGGGACTGGCAGGACATGTTTAAAGTGATGAAGGAGAAAAACCTGCTACCAAGATTACTCTACCTAGCAAGGATCTCATTCAGATTTGATGGAGAAATTAGAACATTTACAGACAAGCAAAAGCTGAGAGAGTTCAGCACCACCAAACCAGCTTTACAACAACTGCTAAAGGAACTTCTCTAGGCAAGAAGCAGAAGAGAAGGAAAAGACCTACAATAACGAACCCAAAACAATTAAGAAAATAGGAATAGGAATATACATATCGATAATTACCTTAAATGTAAATGGACTAAATGCTCCCACCAAAAGACACAGATTGGCTGAATGGATACAAAAACAAGACCCATATATTTGCTGTCTACAAGAGACACACTTCAGACCTAGAGACACATACAGACTTTTAGTAAGGGGATGGAAAAAAGATATTCCATGCAAATGGACACCAAAAGAAAGCTAGAGTAGCAATTCTCATATCAGACAAAATAGACTTTAAAATAAAGACTGTTTGAAGAGACAAAGAAGGACACTACATAATGATCAAGGGATCGATCCAAGAAGAAGATATAACAATTGTAAATATTTATGAACCCAACATAGAAGCACCTCAATACATAAGGCAAATACTAACAGCCATAAAAGGGGAAATCAAAAGTAACACATTCATAGTAGGGGATTTTAACGCCCCACTTTCACCAATGGAGAGATCATCCAAAATGAAAATAAATAAGGAAACACAAGCTTTAAATGATACATTAAACAAGATGGACTTAATTGATATTTATAGGACATTCCATCCAAAAACAACAGAATACACATTTTTCTCAAGTGCTCCTGGAACATTCTCCAGGATAGATAATATCTTGGGTCACAAGTCAAGCCTTGGTAAATTTAAGAAAATTGAAATTGTTTCAAGTATCTTTTCTGATCACAATGCTATGAGACTAGATATCAATTACAGGAAAAGTTCTGTAAAAATACAAACACATGGAGGCTAAACAATACACTACTAAATAACGAAGTGATCACTGAAGAAATGAAAGAGGAAATTAAAAAATACCTAGAAACAAATGACAATGGAAACATGATGACCCAAAATCTATGGGATGAAGCAAAAGCAGTTCTAAGAGGGAAGTTTACAGCAATACAATCCTACCTTAAGAAACATGAAACATCTCGAATAAACAACTTAACCCTGCACCTAAAGCAATTAGAGAAAGAAGAACAAAAAAACCCCAAAGTTAGCAGAAGGAAAGAAATCATAAAAATCAGATCAGAAATAAATGAAAAAGAAATGAAGGAAATGATAGCAAAGATCAATAAAACTAAAAGCTGGTTCTTTGAGAAGATAAACAAAATTGATAAACCATTACACAGACTCATCAAGAGAAAAAGGGAGAAGACTCAAATCAATAGAATTAGAAATGAAAAAGGAAAAGTAACAACTGACACTGCAGAAATACAAAAGATCATGAGAGATTACTACAAGCAACTCTATGCCAATAAAAGGGACAACCTGGAAGAAATGGACAAATTCTTAGAAATGCACAACCTGCCAAGACGGAATCAGGAAGAGATACAAAATATGAACAGACCAATGACAAGCACTGAAATAGAAATTGTGATGAAAAATCTTCCAACAAACACAAGCTCAGGACCAGATGGCTTCACAGGCGAATTCTATCAAACATTTAGAGAAGAGCTAACACCTATCCTTCTCAAACTCTTCTAAAATATAGCAGAGGGAGGAACACTCCCAAACTCATTCTACGAGGCCACCATCACCTTGATACCAAAACCAGACAAGGATTTCACAAAGAAAGAAAACTACAGGCCAATATCACTGATGAACATAGATGCAAAAATCCTCAACAAAATACTAACAAACAGAATCCAACAGCACATTAAACGGATCATACACCATGATCAAGTGGGGTTTATTCCAGAAATACAGGATTCTTCAATATACGCAAAACAATCAATGTGATACACCATATTAACAAATTGAAGGAGAAAAACCATATGATCATCTCAATAGATGCAGAGAAAGCTTTCAACAAAATTCAACACCCGTGTATGATAAAAACCCTGCAGAAAGTAGGCACAGAGGGAACTTTCCTCAACATAATGAAGGCCATATATGACAAACCCACAGCCAACATCGTCCTCAATGGTGAAAAACTGAAAGCATTTCCACTAAGATCAGGAACAAGACAAGGTTGCCCACTCTCACCACTCTTATTCAACATAGTTTTGGAAGTTTTAGCCACAGCAATCAGAGAAGAAAAGGAAATAAAAGGAATCCAAATCAGAAAAGAAGAAGTAAAGCTGTCACTGTTTGCTGATGACATGATACTATACATAGAGAATCCTAAAGATGCTACCAGAAAACTACTAGAGCTATTCAATGAATTTGGTAAAGTAGCAGAATACAAAATTAATGCGCAGAAATCTCTTGCATTCCTATACACTAATGATGAAAAATCTGAAAGTGAAATTAAGAAACCACTCCCATTTGCCACTGCAACAAAATATCTAGGAATAAACCTACCCAAGGAGACAAAAGACCTGTATGCAGAAAATTTTAAGACACTGATGAAAGAAATTAAAGATGATACAAATAGATGGAGAGATATACCATGTTCTTGGATTGGAAGAATCAACATTGTGAAAATGTCTCTACTACCCAAAGCAATCTACAGATTCAATGCAATCCCTATCAAACTACCACTGGCATTTTTCACAGAAGTAGAACAAAAAATTTCACAATTTGTATGGAAACACAAAAGACCCCGAATAGCCAAAGCAATCATGAGAACGAAAAATGGAGCTGGAGGAATCAGGCTCCCTGACTTCAGACTATACTACAGAGCTACAGTAATGAAGACAGTATGATACTGGCACAAAAACAGAAATATAGATCAAAGGAACAGGATACAAAGCCCAGAGATACACCCATGCACATATGGTCACCTTATCTTTGATAAAGGAGGCAGGGATGTAGAGTGGAGAAAGGACAGCCTCTTCAAAATGGTGCTGGGAAAACTGGACATGTACATGTAAAAGTAGGAGATTAGATCACTCCCTAACACCATACACAAAAATAAACTCAAAATGGATTAAAGACCTAAATGTAAGGCCAGACACTATCAAACTCTTAGAGGAAAACATAGGCAGAACTCTCTATGACATAAATCACAGCAAGATCCTTTTTGACCCACCTCCTAGAGAAATGGAAATAAAAACAAAAATAAACAAATGGGACCTAATGGAACTTCAAAGCTCTTGCACAGCAAAGGAAACCATAAACAAGATGAAAAGACAACCCTCAGAATGGGAGAAAATATTTGCAAATGAAGCAACTGACAAAGGATTAATCTCCAAAATTTACAAGCAGCTCATACAGCTCCATAACAAAAAAACAAACAATCCAGTCCAAAAATGGGCAGAAGACCTAAATAGACATTTCTCCAAAGAAGATAGACAGACTGCCAACAAACACATGAAAGAATGCTCAACTTCATTAATCATTAGAGAAATGCAAATCAAAACTACAATGAGATATCATCTCACACCTGTCAGAATGGCCACCATCAAAAAATCTAGAAACAATAAACGCTGGAGAGGGTGTGGAGAAAAAGGAACACTCTTGCACTGTTGGGGGGAATGTAAATTGATACAGCCACTGTGGAGAACAGTATGGAGGTTCCTTAAAAAACTACAAATAGAACTACCATATGGCCCAGCAATCCCACTACTGGGCATATAACCTGAGAAAACCATAATTCAAAAAGAGTCATGTACCAAAATGTTCATTGCAGCTCTATTTACAATAGCCCGGAGATGGAAACAACCTAAGCGTCCATCATTGGATGAATGGATAAAGAAGATGTAGCACATATATACAATGGAATATTACTCAGCCATAAAAAGAAATGAAATTGAGCTGTTTGTAATGAGGTGGATAGACCTAGAGTCTGTCATACAGAGTGAAGTAGGTCAGAAAGAGAAAGACAAATTCCATATGCTAACACATATATATGGAATTTAAGACAAAAAAAATGTCATGAAGAACCTAGGGGTAAGACAGGAATAAAGACACTGACCTACTAGAGAATGGACTTGAGGATATGGGGAGGGGGAAGGGTAAGCTGTGACAAAGCGAGAGAGAGGCATGGACATATATACACTACCAAATGTAAGGTAGATAGCTAGTGGGAAACAGCTGCATAGCACAGGGAGATCAGCTCGGTGCTTTGTGACCGCCTGGAGGGGTGGGATAGGGAGGGTGGGAGAGAGGGAGACGCAAGAGGGAAGAGATATGGGAACATATGTATATGTATGACTGATTCACTTCGTTATAAAGCAGAAACTAACACACCATTGTAAAGCAGTTATACTCCAATAAAGATGTAAAAAATAAATAAATAAAAATAAAGAGTATCTACAATAAACTATAGTTAACATCATACTTAATGGTGTGATGGATATCAACTATATTCTCCATTATGTTGGTGGTTACATAATTCTGTGTTTGCCAAAATTAATAGAAGTGCTCATCCAGAAAGGGTAAGTTTTACTGCGTTAAATTATACCTCAATAAACCTCACAGTTAAAAAGATATTTTCAGTTGTCAATTCTCAGTAATCACAACAAGGTTAAGATATATTATTCTTTATCCTCTTTTCTATTTTTTACATTTCTCAAAAGTTCAGATTTTGTATCTCACTCCCAGAAATTCTGATTTAATGGCTCTCTGGTGAGGCCCAGAAATCTGTTTATTCAGCAAAATCTTCAGATATTTCTGATGAAGGTGGGCCTAGGAACATGCTTCCTTTCTGTAGTCTTGTGTTTCTAAAAGATGGACAAGCCAACCTCATCGCTGACCCCTGCTGAGAACTCGTGATCTCACAGAAGCTTGCAGTCAGGGTGACTTTCAACACAATTTACTTCACATCTCTGAACCTCAGTTTTCTCGAATTCATAATAAAAATAATAAAACCTTACTTAAAGAGTTTGGGAAGGAGTAGGTAGAAGGAATATATGAAAGTGGTTGGTATAGTGTCTGGCACACAACAGATGCTCAAAGAGTACTGTTTCCAGTTCATCGTATTCCCTGATTGGCTAAGCACATCTTATGTCACACCTTGTATTTTATCAGTTTTTTTAATCCTTGTGTGACTATACTTTTAATCTGTATGTTTATGATCTATGTCCCTGTGTTGTGAGTTGCTACTTCCTTGAAGGCACAAATAGGATTTGTATGTGTCCTCCATAAGGTAGAATGTACATTGTGGTCACTTATCTCATTGATTAGAAAAATGCTAATGAAAACTGCCCATTTATCCATCTACCCCATCAGCCTGCCTGTAATTCCTTCTTTACCAATTAGTTCCTCAAGTTAAGCCAGAGCTCAGTGCAAATATGAAAATATCCATGGCGGGGGAGGCGGGGAGACACACTGAGTTATTCTCAATCTTCCCCACCTAATGAAGGAGTTTTTGGTCCTCAATCACTTAGTTCTTCCTCACAACACTGGAGACCTAGATCATGGAAACTTTGAGGAGGTGGGAGTGAGAGATGAGATAAATAGATTTAAGGGGAAGAACCCAAAACCTACATCCAATAAAAGGGAAAAGTAACTCGTAAAGAGAGTTGGGTACCTGAGAGCTAATTTTTTTTTTTTTTTTTTGAGGTACGTGGGCCTCTCACTGTTGTGGCCTCTCCCATTGTGGAGCACAGGCTCCGGACGCGCAGGCTCAGCGGCCATGGCTCACGGGCCCAGCCGCTCCGCGGCATGTGGGATCTTCCCAGACCGGGGCACGAACCCATGTTCCCTGCATCGGCAGGCGGACTCTCAACCACTGTGCCACCAGGGAAGCCCCCTGAGAACTAATTTGAGAGAGGAGTTTAATCTATTCCCCATAGTCAGCGCAGGACCACACAGTCCTGAGCAGAGATGGCGGGGGGGGGGGGGGGGCGGGGGACGTAATGGGTATAGTACAAAGGAGGGGAGAAGCTCTAGGAAGCTCACCATACTGCAAAGACACCCTCCAGTTGCCCATTCCCTGAACAGCCACTCAGGTGGCGCTGGCCCCTCACAGGCTTCTAAGAAGCAGCTCCGCGTGGACACGCTCCAGCCTGCAGTGGGTCTTCTCGTGAAGCCTTCCCCATCCAAGGCAGAAAGGGCACCTGCAAGGAGATTTGGCAACATCCATCCCAGCACCACATGACAGGACCCATTTGTTGGGACATCTAGATCCCTCCACGGCCAGTACTCATGTCAATATGAGCCTTTCTTCATGTTCTCTGAGTTCAGAAACCAGAACGTGGAAAAAACACAAGGTGCTGTATTCTAGCTGAGGAAAACTGAACAGCGGTATTTTCCAGACAACTCAGCTAGGGCCTTCAGGTCTGTCGGTACCCACTGAGTCTTATAAGTAGCATTCACCTACCCCACAGGCTCACCATAGCCTCATCCTCCCCATAACCTCCACGAAGGATGGCATTGAGCAGAAAGATGAGGTCTTTGTTCAGGCTTTTGCAGGGGCCAGATTTCCGTGAAGAGGAAATGCATATCTTTCTGCATCTGAAAGTCATCTCTCAATGGGCTTCTCCCATTCAACACCGGGGCCTGAATCCACGACTCCTTGGACCCCTGCCAGTGGCTGTAACTTGGTCCACGTAGAGGCCGCAGGCCAGCATGGCTGCTCATCATAGAGGAAGGTCACGGGTGTTTCTCAGGAGGCTCCGCTGCTCGTTGTACAGTGTAATCCAAATTCCTAGTGTTTGTTATATTTACATGTATAAAATATGTCTGTTTAATATTTATACTCTGTGAAGGACACCTGCTTATTGCTAGGGGATACAAAGCTGAATAAGCATAGTCCCTGTTCATATGTAAGGTAAGGAGGGTTTAGAGAGGTTAATAAATATAATTTATTGACCATGTGCTAGATATCCTATTATGTCATGATTTAAAATTTTTCATATATATGTGTGTTATATACATAAAACTTATGTTTGTGCTTTGGAAATGACAATGACTTTTTTTCTAATAATAAGAGTAATAGAGGAGTGGTCAAAAGCATAGGATTTAAAGTCAAACTGCATTTGACCTTGGGCAAATTATTTATTAAAAATTTAAAAAGTCAAGCAATTCCAAAAAGGCACAGAGAAGGAAATGAGAGTGTCCTGTTAGCCCATCACTCAGAAGGAAAAGAGTTAATATTTGCTAAATACAATTCATGAGTGTTTTCTATGTTTTCACCTCCCTACATACACTCATATACTCTGCTTTTACAAAAATGACATCATATCCTACTTACTGTTCATATCCTATATTTTCCCCCAGTATGGAGTAGACATCTTTATGAGTCAGTATATGGAGAACCTACTGTCCTTTTAATGGCTTCACAGTATCTCACACTCTGCAAATCATGGTATTATCTCCTCTATTCATTTTATTTCTTTTTCTAATAGAATTGTCATGTCTGGAAAAAAACACTGCCAGGTAATAGTTACGACAATGAACATTGTTTTTGTGTTTCTGACTTCAGTGGGAGTTTTACCACTGAGCATGAGGCTAGCCATGGATTATAAACACACGTTTAATACTATGAACATATCTATTCATTGACATTTTATTGAGAGGTTTTGTGTCAGGCATGAATGTTCATTTTTATCAAATGCTTTTTAAGCATCTATCAAGATGATCAATTACACTGGTTGTTTTTCTTTGCTATTAACAAACTAAATTCTACTGATTTCCTAATATTAAATAGTTAATGCAGTCCTAAAATGAACCTTGTCATGGTTGATTTTTCTCTTAATATACTGCTGGATTCTATTTGCTATGATGTTTACAGATGCCCAAATCAAATCCCAAGTAAAATATTATATCTTATATTAATAAAATATTAATATCTATACATATATATAAAAAATCTTTTCATGTGCTCTTTGCAATTATATTAGTTATTATTTTTTCTTACATAATAATTGGAACTATTTTATTCTATCTTTATGCTTAAAAGCCTGGGTAGATTTGTCCCCTGAAGGTTGAAAGTATTTTCAAGGAAATTAATTCTCAATTTCTAACTCTAGATGCTAGATACTATTGCATCTATCTCTTCTAAGGTATTTTTTGTCCATTTATATCTTTGCCCATTTGGGGGTGAAATAATTACACCTATTTGGTGGAGTCAGCACACTTTCCTCCATGTGGCCACCTTGGTCTAGTAGTGTTTTCTCATTCTCTATGAAGATGGCTTTTCCCACCTGTCCTACTGTTAGCTGGAACCTCCAGGTTAAGGTATCATTCCCCCTACAATAAGAGAGTAAAACCACATGGCTGTTGAGAAGCTGGATCAGAAACCAAAACAGAATGAAGTGAGTGGGGAGGTGTGACCTTGAGTTTGTCCTCCATCCCCAATGCTGCTGTTTTTACAGCAGAAAGAAGATTGGGCACTGCCTGCCTTCCCAGGCCTCTGGCCCTCCATCCTTTAACCCCAGAGATCTGTTTTATCTCACTGAATGCCCACCTCACAAGAACATACCTACGACCTCCATTTTTCAGGGGGAACTGAACATGGGAGACTTCTTAACCATGCTGAGCTCACACAGGTGGTGAGCAGTGCAGATGCTGGATTTGAACCCAAGGCTGTCTGCCTCCGAAGCCCGTGGTCCTTCCACTGTTCTCACCAGCACATTTTGGGTCTGAGTTCCAGTGGTTCTTGAAGCCCCATTGCACTCTGTGCCTCCCACAGAGTTGGCAACATATGGTAGGAAGAGACAGAGTTAAGTTTCTGTCACTTGCAACCAAAAAGGGCCCAACTAATACAGCTGCTAACGTGTATTCATCCAGGCCTACCTGATTGCAAATCGACTTAATGGTACACTGTGCTCCCTCCTTAGAGCCTGCCTAGCACAGGGACTCCCATAAAAATGTGAAAAAGAAAATCAAGTTCCAAGTAAGTCTGTAATTATTAGATTGATTCTGGGTTCTAACTATAAATCATAGGAAAACTAATTTAAAATGTGCAACATAATTAAACATTAATAAATATGATATGTAAATGGAGAAAAGTGAGAAGCTAGAGGGACTGAATCTTGGCATCGTACACAGATACAATTTGGTCAATCCTGGCTAAATTTTGGTTATCTTCTTTGGATTTTAATTTCCACAAGTGTAATATAAATCACTGAGCTTACATGGTAGGAAGTGTATGTGAATCTTTGAAGATGAAAAAGTGCTGGATGCAACCAAAAATGAAGAAAGGGAAACTTTTCTAGAGACAAACAGACCCCAAATCTCAGATTTCCTTTAATGACAGCAAGAACGTGATAAGAAACCTATTATCACCATTCTCAGATGAGAAATCTAGCCTTCGGCAAGTTTCTTGGCCAAGTTAGTCTATCTGGAAGAGCACAAAATCATATCCTGAACAATCTGTGAGTCCCATGATATAAAAGAACCTAAAGCCTCCAGAAAAGCCTCCCTTTCTCCTTTTTTTAAATTCATCTAGATCGGTCTAGATATCATCCTGTAAGTGTGAAACTGAAATTTTGCTAGGGTTTTCTCTTCGGTTGTGCAAGTATTTTCATGTTTCAAATTCTCCATCTTCTCTCTTTATAAAGGAAAATTTGTCATCCAGAGGCGTGCTGCATTTTTTTGCAGTTCTCATTTTGCTTACGTTGCTAAACACTGTCATTTCCTTTAATGATATCATTTGTAAGAATAGCAATTGCCTTTAAAAGGGCAAAATGCCCTATTTCCCCTGACACCATAACAGCAGCTCTAATGAAATGTGCCCACCCTTAAACAGTAGAAGGAGACCCTTCCCCACCTACCTGAGAGTCACTCGGAGGATATTCCATACCATGGGCTCACTGTTAACTAGAAATGTCCAAACAAATCATATACCAGTGCTGTTTATTAGTTTACTCATTAGAAACATATAAGATCCACTTTAAAACTGAACAGCTATTTCTACTTCTCATCTTCAGGTTTGAAAAAAAATTATTTCCTTGTAACTATAGCTGAGCTTCAGTCATCACCTGATGTTCTGGAAATTAATTATGCAGCAAACATTTTTGCTGCATCAGGGCTTTCTACGATCCTAAGAAACAAATGTCTATAACTATGTAAAAGGAAAAGATTAAATGATGAGCTCAGCTTTATTTCACCAATATCTGCAATGGAAAGGAAAAAACAAAAGCACATTTTCTTGTAAAACAGTTTTTCTCCAGAGGCTGATGCTGTTCTCTCTATGCCCAGAATAACAAAGGGAAAATGTTGCTGGGGAAATTGTGAGGATGTCTTTGCCTTTTTCTGGAAAAAAAAAAAAAAAAATGACCCTGACTGAACAGAGCTCCTAAGGGCCAAAAGAAGCTGAAAGTTGAGTCTAGCCAATTCATGGGACTTTCAAGGGAAACTACATCATCCCCACATCCCTGCCAGTACTCCTGCCATGGCACAATCAGATGCCCTTCCCCCATCTCCTCAGTGATGGGAAATCCCATCCATCCTCTCACCGTCTCTGGTCTTCTGCCCCCAGAAATAACCCAGTGATGGAGAGCCTTCTGTGGGCTAGGTGTCAGGTCCTTTGTCTGTGTGACACTTAATTCTCACAGCTCTAGCTTACAGACAATGAAAGTGAAGTCAACTGGCTCAGCCCCTTACCAGAACTAATCACGTGTTGCAAAGGAAAAGGCAGTCCCTAACATCTGGCAACTCATAGCTGAGCCTTAATGATATTAGGAATGCTGATGCTTAGAGCAAAATCATGTTTTCCTCCTCCTGGCCACAGTCTCACAGAACATCCACTCAGATGTCACTACACAAACAAAATATCAAACACCCCTCCTCCCCTTGGCTGAATGAATGGCTGCTACTTTCGTACCAATTATTACTTTATCCTCTCTGGTCTGCCCTCCTTCTAGCTAAGATTTATTAATTGATCATAGAATTGCTCAATCAAGAGAGAATCCACTTCTTTACTTACTCCCCAATTTTACCCATCTAAATCCCAAATCCAGCAATAGTTCTAACACCCCTTATTGAGATACCCCACGGTTCCCCATAGCGTGTGTTCTCCCACCATTGTAATGAGTAATAGTAACTTTCTCAATTACAGGTGTGTTCCTGGGGGCTAAGCCTGTGGTTTCTAGTCACTCTACCACAGTCTCACTTGTTCCCTAAATTGATTTAAGCCTCTGTTTTTCTCATCTCTAAAATGGGAATAATCAAAATATCTAGTTTCATCATCTAATGAAATGATGCGGTTAATAAACACAAGTCCCTTTTATTGTCATTCCTACCACGGTCATAGTTACTGCTATTTTCATTCCTATGACACCTTACTGCCTCACTGACACCTTTCTGAGAGCCCAGTTTCAAAGGAGTCTCTCCTTCTAAACCTCACACGTGTATTTAGCTCCTGCTGCGTGAGAAACACTTTTCTCTGCCTCTCAGAATTCCTCTCAGCTGAAAACCTCCAAACTTTTCAACAAGTGTTAAGACTTCGCTATTAAAAATTCTTTACATGCTGCCTTGTATATTATTTCTATTTTTATGCTCTTTGTCTTCAACGAGATGGTTTCTACCTTTAAGAAGCTTATCGTATCTGGAAGTTGTAGCCCCTTTAGCTCTTGGCACATAGGAAATGATCAATAAAACGTGTTGATTGATTGGAACAAAAGGCCAGTGTGGACAGAGTGTACCCCTGATAGTATAAAGAAGCTGGCTTTTTAAAACTGCTGGTCTGAGGCCTGGGGACAGGTAGGAAAGGCAGTTCAGGTGCCCTTTGGCTTAAGGCCCTCCTTGCTGACCTTCCCTCCTCTCAGGGCTCTTGGTTTCCATGTCCTCCAGGTTAACAAGCTCACAATGCTTTAAGGGTTTGCCTCCTTCTAGTTAGGAAGCAGTCTTATACAAGTAAATCTCATAGCATGCCCTTTCAGAAATGGTTTTTTTACACTCCTTTTCTTTCCCACTCAATCACCAAACATTTTTTTCTTGGCTCCAGATAACATAAATTTGTATTAGTAATGAGGAGTTTCTTTCTGATCACTAATTTTTAACACACAAACAACTTTCAGTTTTATTTTTTTAATGTTGGGGTTTTCTATAGAATAGGAATGTTTTTTTAAAATTTGAAGTATAGTTGATTTACAATGTTGTGTTAATTTCTGCTGTAAAACAAAATGATTCAGTTATACATATATATATATATATATATATATATACATTCTTTTTCATATTCTTTTCCATTATGGTTTATCATAGGATATTGAATATAGTTCCCTGTGCTATACAGTAGGACCTTGTTGTTTATCCATCCTATATATAATAGTTTGCATCTACTAACTGCAAACTGCCAACCCATCCATCCCCCACCTCCCCTCCCCCTTGGCAACCACAAGTCTGTTCTCTATGTCTGTCTGTTTCTGGTTTCATAGATAAGTTCATCTGTGTCATATTTTAGATTCTACATATAAGTGATATCATATGGTATTGGTCTTTCCCCTTCTGACTTATTTCATTTTGTATGATAATATCTAGGTCCATCCATGATGCTGCAAATGACATTATTTCATAGAATAGGAATGTTTAATCTGCTAGTAGCAAGCACTCCTCCAATGTCCTAAGATTGCTGTGATAGATTTTCAGTATTTCTTAGAAGGTGGGGTAGGGAAACTGCTTTTCCCAATAGTAAATATATCAATTTTCTTTGAAAATTATTTGGCTTTTGTTACTAAGGAAATAATTATTTTCTTTAAAATGAATGAATGGTGCTCCCCACTCGCACCCTGACTGACTGTGAAACGCCAGCATGATTGGAGAGTGACTGTGCCTCCATCCTGGCCCAAGCCTGGCTCCTTCCCCACTCCTCACCATGCCCGTTGCAAGGACAACTTCTCTCCTGTTCCACAACCGTCTGCATTTCTTCCTCACTCAGTGCCAGGAATCAGAGCCTGGGAGACTGGCATCCATGTCACAGCATGTCCTACAGCTATTTACATGAATGCATTCGCTCAGTATCTGTGTATCTGAGATAGCCTCAATGTATTATTTTAAATGAGAGAAGCTAGATACAGTTATATATATATATATAGTATGTTTCCACTTGTGTAACCTTTCACAACCAAAATTCCTACATGTGTCTAAATGTTTATCTGTTATTGCGAAACATAATGAATATATAATAAATTGTATTAGTTACCTCCAGAGGCAGTGGCTATGGGAGGTATGAGGGGAGGAGTGCAGAAATTATTATACTTTATTTACATATTTTTGGATTTTTTTCATTTATTCAAATAAAGCATATGATTTTTAAAAATAAAGGATAAAAAGTATAAATGCACAAAGATCTTTTAGCTCTTTCTGACTCTTGAAGCTGTGCCTGCAGTGCTCAAAAACTCCTTTTCCTTTTGGCAAGAGTAAGAAATAGAAACCTCAGAAGACATCTGGGTCTTAAAGTAAGAACATCTGCGTATAAGGAAATTTAGAATAAGCAGAATAGATTACTGGATGTCTCCAAAGGAAACTTATGCATTGTTTGCCTCATACCCTCAGGATTATCTGGTTCTAGTCTTTCATTGCCTCTGAGCAATTTTACAACTCTGTAAGTTGTGCATAACATCAATCAATGCAAAAAGTTTTTTTCTATAGACGTGCAATCAGAGGTTTTTCTGGTAGAGGGACAAGTCCCACTCCTCCCTACACCCACTTTCCTGATCTATCAATGTGTCTGTTCTTTGGATTTTTCTTTGAACCACTTACAACATCTTACCAGTTTCCTTATTAGTGATGAGTTAACTATGATCTTTAACACATGTTTATTTTATATCTGAATGAGCGTCATCATGATTTTACTTTTTTTAAATTAGCTTTTAACACTGGATTGGATCCCATGGCGACCAGAATCAGAGCCAGCTGCGTCACCTACAGCAAGTTCCTTTGCTCCTCTGTCCCCATCCATCCATCTCATTACCCTTCTTTTTGTAACATTCTGTCTCTCTCTCGCTCACATCCCTCTGCCCACCACAGAATCAGAAGGCAGACATCCGTAATAATGCTCACTGGTTATTTCTGGGTGGTGGTATCTGAGGAGTTTTGTAGCCTTTTTTCACTTGTCAGCATTGCTTGAATCTTATATATGATGGACATTTGCCATTTTTATAAAACGATAAAGTATATGTGAGCAAGGTCTGATACCTGTCCAAATTTGTCAGGTGCTTTTTCTCTCTTAATTTTTTATATCTTTGATCTTCAGAGAACCAGAGCAGTGAGAAATCTGAGATATTAGTAGAGGCCAGTTAGCTTTACCAAAGAAGAAATTAAAAGATGAGCAACGTTTCTGAAAGACTGCCCTACATGCATGGATGCCTCCGTCACAGAGTGGCCCCACCCCTGAGACACACCTAGAGCCAGCCCAGCCCCCCTGCCCCTGAGCTCCTGCTGTACAGGCCTCCCCTGTGAGGCCTTTTCCAGGTGGCCAGTAGTTGGTTGGGGCAGGTTTGACTCCCTAATTATTCCTAGCTGCACCATGAAAACCGGCACATCCATTTTGTAACAGCATCCACCAAAGGCATTGGAGGGAATGCACCTCTCTGATTGTAACAGCATCCACCAAAGGCATTGGAGGCAATGCACCTCTCTGATTGTAACAGCATCCACCAAAGGCATTGGAGGCAATGCACCTCTCTGATTGTAACAGCATCCACCAAAGGCATTGGAGGCAATGCACCTCTCTGATTGTAACAGCATCCACCAAAGGCATTGGAGGCAATGCACCTCTCTGATTGTAACAGCATCCACCAAAGGCATTGGAGGCAATGCACCTCTCTGATTGTAACAGCATCCACCAAAGGCATTGGAGGCAATGCACCTCTCTGACAGGTCTGTGTAGCACACCCAGGTTTGTGAAGCCATTGTAAGATGTTTCGCTGCATCCCTGCCTCTCCCTACTGGACGCCAGTAGCACTCTCCTCCTCCACTCCTCGGCTGTGACGACCAGAAATGTCCCCAGACTTTGCCAAAGTCCTCTGGGGAGCAGAACATCCCTGATTGAGAATCACTGGTCTAGTGCATTGAGCTGCTACTCTAAGCAAGCCTTGTGCTAAATTCTGGAATTAGAATGTTGTACGTAACACAGTCACAGGGGCATTCACCTGGGGGTTATCCTCTCACAGATCCTGATCTTTTTAGCTGAAAAAAGTAGGTAGGACTTGTGTTCCATAGGACTCTGAAGAACACTGTTTTGATGTAGTTCCAAGTGGAGCTACATACTCTATGATGCTGTGAGGAGCACAATGCCAATGCCACAAAGAAAAAACTCCCTTATGACCACCCTGCAGATCTGCCCTTCGAGGCAGTGTTCACCTATCTTTCAGGGCCAGCTCAAAGGATTATTATTCGCCAGAGTTCACAAGGGGCAGAGGCCAATGATACTGAAACTTCATCTGATTGGGGCATCAGATTAGCCGTTCCCCTGCAGCCCAGGATGGCTTCAGTTGATTGAGGAAGCCGGAGGAATTGAAACAATGCAGGAAGAATCTTTTCAGCACAGCTCATCCAGGGAGAACTGCCAGCTCCCCTTCAACTCAGGTACCAGTGCCTGGGGCTAAAGTTAGATGAGGGCCACCAACCCTTCTTAAGATTGAAGCCTGAATTCACATGGGTAATTAACAAAGGGCTACAAAACAATGTCCTTTCAAAAATACCAATGCCTACTTTTAAAATTTTACCTGTCCTAGATAGCACATGTAAATGATTACTCTCTCATCTTATATACATTCATGAAAAAAATATTTTTAAAAGTTTTTGCTTGGTTGCCTGTTTTTATTAGACATTTTTATTGGAATTTTTCTTCCTTTATTCTTACATCAAGAGCCACAAAGCCTTGGAACGTGAAATGAAGCCTAGCACTGATCACTCATAGAATCAACCATGTAGATAAAATTTGTAACGTAAACAAATTCTGCATCCTTAGCTGTGCGACCACCAACAGGGGCAACTGGGTCATGTCCACACTGCTGCTTTCCTTCAAAGGAGCACAATGTCTGCTGATGCAACACTGCAGCTCACCTTGGCTAGGCTCTGATCACAGGGCTAGCCAGCAGTTGGAGATTCCCAAGCTTGGCTGATCAACAGTACTATCTGGGCACTTTTGAAAATTCAGTCTCAAGGTTCCCTCTCAAACGTATTGAATAGAGTCTCTGATCATGGATATTTAACTGTTTACAAAGTTATGCAGGTGATTTTGATGATGAGCCAGATTTGAAATCATTGTATTAAGTTTTCAGATTCTGAGACTTGGTAATGTCTTGGTGATGTTATACTATAATTATAAGAAATTTCACTTGGTATATACTGATATAGAAACCAAATATTGCAGACAGTTTCCCATATATAGCAAAACCACAAAATTCTCCCCAAACCCAACATCCCAAATTTCGACTCATTCACTCATTCAACAGAAATTATGGGTACTTTTACTTGTAGGAGTTGATCTCAACAATCAATTAGCTCTTGTTATATTTGTGGGAGCAAGTGCTCAAAACTACAGTGCAGAAGGTCATGCATAATTGATGCTGAATTATGGAATGTCCAATAATGTCAGAGAACATCTGAGACTGATGAAGACTAAAGTAGTCAGGAGAGGCGTCTCAGAAAATAGAGGTGGGTTCTGAAGAATGGAGAGGATTAGGAGAGAAACTAAAGAGGTGCTCCAACCAACTTGATATAAGTTTTCCCACTGCCTGAGTCAGTAGCAGATAGATAAGAACCGCAATTGTCCATAAAAAGTTGATGCTTGGAAAACAGCAGTAGTAAGGCTATGTAACATCTACTGCAGAACCATCCGTTAGAACCAATAACACCTTCACATTGATGAATACGTCTATTTAACCCAATACCTGATCCCATCCACCCCACATCCACTCCAGCCAGCTCCAGCTTCACCACCCACATCAGGAAACAATCAGAAGAAACAAGCAAAGCCATTCTTAAGTCAAGCTTTATAACTAGTCATCTATAGAAATAGAGCAATCACCACACTGCTTAACTCACCCTAGCTCATTGCTGTCCAGTGGAATATACCAGGTCTTTGTGGGATGCTGAGTTTTCATAGACCAAAAATCACAGGAATTGTATGATTTAGGATCTTGGCCAATTTACTGGCAAAATGCCACATCTCAAATCACTGGAGTTTGGTGCATAATAAAAGCCATGGAGGGAATGCGGATGCACACAGAAAGTGATAGTCATTACAGACAAATTTGTCATTACAGACAAATTCAAATTTAATATGAAACATATCAGTAGGCTGATCTCTCTTTACATTATTAGAGATAAAGAGAAGCTTTTTGGTGTACTACTGCCAAAAGTTTGTCTATTTCTCACATTTATTCATGGGCTTAGTACGAATTGGTGTTTGTGTCTAAAATTATTAGACAAGAGTATCCTCCCTTCTTCCTAAATTTTCCTTTTGAATTTGTTTTGATTTATTTGAGGATCAATGCTGAAGTGATAATTTACGCATGAAGTTATTTTTGAAAATAAGATTTATAGGTATCTGGGAATTTGTGGGGCTAGACTTAGTGGGAAAGCATTCAGAGTAGCTTTATTAATAACAGAAAGGTAAACTTCACGACAAAAAAAATATTACCAGAGATAAAGACCATTTCATAATGATAAAGAATTCAATTAATCAAGAAGCTGTAACAATTGCAAAAGTGTATGTATCTAATAACAGAACTTTAAAATACAAGAAGCAAAACTTATAGAATAAAAAGGATAAATATATAAATCCACAACTATTCTTAGAGACTTTAACACTCCTGTCTTAGGAACTGATAGGTCAAGAAAACAAAAAATCAGTAAGCACATAGAAAACTTGAACAAACACTACCAACCAGTTTGACCTAACTTATAATTATAGAATACTCCATCCAGCTGCAGCAGAATACACATTATTTTCAAGTGTTCAAGAAACACTCACCTAGGTAGATAATAATGTGGGCCATAAAAAAGCATATAAGGAAAACGGAATCATACAAAATGTTCTCTATGTTCACTAATCATTAAAAAATTAAACTAGAAATCAATAGCAAAAAGATACCTGGAAAACCCCTAAATCATTGACAATTAAACAATATGCTTCTTTTTAACTTACGGGTCAAAGAAGAAATCACAAGGAAAATTAGGAAATATTTTTAACTGAGTGAAAGTGAAAACATAATATATCAAAACTTATAGAATACAGCTCACGCAGTGCTTAAAGGGAAACAGAGCATTAATGCTTATGTTTAAAAGCATTAAACATAGCATTTAACGCTTATGTTAAAAAGTCTCAAGTCAATAATCTAAGATTCCACCTTAGGAAACTAGAAAAAGAAGAACAAATTAAATTCTAATAACTCAGAAGAAGAAAAATAATAAAGACAAGGTTACAGATTAAATAAAATTGAAAATAGAAAAACAATAGAGAAATTTAATGAAACCAAAAAATATCAGTAAAATTGATAAATGTCTGGCCAAATTTATCATGGGAAAAAAGAAGACAGAAACTAGAAAACTCACTCAAGAAGAAATGGAAGGCATAAATAGTCCTGTATCTTCTAAAGAAATGGAATATGTAGTTTAAACCTTTCTAACAAAGAAAACACCAGTCCCAGTTGACATTATGGAGGATTCTACCAAACATCTAAAGAAGAAATGAAATCAACTCAATAAGAATTCTTCCACAAAATAGGAGGGAATACTTGTACCTCATTTCATGAGGCCAGCATAACAGTGACAGCAAACCAGATAAAGACATTGTAAGAAAATAAAACTAGAGACCAATATCCCTCACAAACATAGATGCCAAAACCTTAAAAGGAATTTTAGCAATTTGAATATAGCAATATATTAATAGGATAATATATCATGACTAGGTACGATTTATCTCATGAATGCAACATTGATTTAACATTCAAAAAGCAATTGATAGAATTCAACATGCTAACAGATCAAAAAAATAGATAATCTCAACCAATGAAGCGAAAGCATTTGACAAAATTCAATAGCCATTCCTGATAAAACTCTCAGTCAACTAAGAATCGAAAGGAATTTTCCAAATGAGTAATCAGCATCTACCAAAAACAAGAACAAAACAAGAGACAGCAAACAAACAAAAACACTTGTAGTTAGTGTAAAAAGACTAAATTATTTTGTCTAAGATCAAGAAAATGGCAGGGTGTCTACTTCTTTCAACACTGGCATGGTTATCATAGCAAGTATGAGGCCGGAAAAAGAGTTTAAAGGCATAGACTGAAAAGGAAGAAGTAAAATTTTCTTTATTTGCATATTGCATGATTATATTTAGAAATTCTAAGGAATTTTCAAAAAAGTTACTAGGACTAATAAGTGACTTTAGCAAGATCAGTGTCATACAAAATATCTTTGTAATCTTTCTATATGTAGCAATGAATGATCATTAAGTGACATTAAGAAAAACTATTCCATAAACCATAGACATTTTAAAATACAAAATACATTTAACAAACATTGTACAAAACCTATACACTGAAAACTACAAAAGAAAAAATTTGGAGAGAAATTAAAGATCTAAATAAATGGAGAGGTATAATATCATATTCATGAGTTGAATGACAATGCTATAAAGATGTCAAGTATTCCCAAACTGACCTATAAATTCAATGCAATCCCAATCAATATTCTAACAGGTTTTCTTGTAGAAATCGGTAAGATGTTGTCCTAAAATAACCAAAGCAATTTTTTTAAAGAACAAAATTGGAGGTCTTTCACTACCTAATTTTAAGACTTTCTGTAACATTACAGTAATCAAGACAATGTGGTATTTGCAAAATTAAATATAAATGTGTGTATATATACACAAACAGAACTCAATAGAGTCAAGAAATAGACCCATACATATATGGTCAATTGATTTTCATCAAGGATACCAAGGAAATTCAATGGACAAAAGAAAAACCTTTTAACAAATGGTGCTGGAACAAGTAGCTGCCTAAATGGGAAAAAAATGAATATTGTCCCTCACATGACACCATACATAGAAAAAGTAAATTATAAAACTCCTAGAAGAAGACAAAGGAGAAAATATTTGCAAATTTGGGGGACTGGAAAATATCTCTTAGCAAGACAGAAAAACCATGAACCTTAAAAAACAAAATTGATAAATTGAACTTTATTAAAATTTGTAACATTTTGCTATTTGAAAAAATAACATTAAGAAGGCAGAATGGCGACCCACAGAAAACACAACACTTATATCTCTCAGAGGACTTATATCCAGAAATATATAAAGAACACTTATAACTGGATAAGAAAACAAACTATCCAATTAAAAAATGAGCAAACGATTTGAACAGTTATTTCACCAAAGAAAATATACAGATAGAGAATAAGCATATGAAGAGATGCTTGACATCATTAATCATTAGAGAAATTAAAAATAAAGTCAAAAAGTGATACCACTATATACTCACGAGAATGGCTAAAATTGAAAAGACTAGCTTTATTAGTTTTCTTTTGCTGTGTAACAAACACCACAATATTGGCAGTGAAAATTTTCTCTCACAATTTGGAGGATCATAAGTCCAGGTGGATTTGACTGGTTGTTTTTTCCAGGTCTCACAAGACCAAAATCAAGGTATCAGCCGACTGGCCTCTTACCTGCAGGTCATGTGTGTGTGCAGAGGGCAGGGGGCAGGCAGGAAGAAGTATGTGCCTCCAAGTGCATTCAGGTTGTTGGAAGAATCCAGTTCTTTGTGGCTGTAGGAATGAGGTCCCCATTTTCTTTCTGGCTGTTAGGTAGGAACCACTCATGTCCTAAAGGCTGCACTCATTTCTTCTCATATGGCCCCTTTACATCTTCAAAGCCAGCAAGAGCAATGAGTCCTCATGCTTTGAATATTTCTGACTTCTCCTCTGCCTTCTTCTTCTACCAACAGCCAGAGAAACCTCTCTGCTTTTAAGGGATCCTGTGATTAAATTAGGCTCACTTGGATAATCTCCTTATTTTAAGGTAAATTGTTCCATATAACATAACACATTCCCAGGAGTGAAATCTCATCACACTCACCGGTCCCCAGGCAGGATGAAACTCCATAGTTCCACAACTTCACAGCTAAAGCTGTCATTCACAGGTAGAATTTCTCCTTTGGCTTCTACTCAGATGGTGGAGGAACAATGTTTTTAAGTGTCCTAGAAGTTTTCTGATTTGATTTAGAAGATGTATAATCTCTTGGAAGGGTCTTTTGTGTAGCTGAATACTCTGATCTTTTGATCTTTCTGAGGTTTCAGCAAAAGTTTGAATAACTACATCCTCAGCCTTTTCTCTATGCCATGCTTTCAGCAGCCATTTTTACACTGTATCACATTTTGCCACCTGACAATTTCCCAATTATCAAGTCTTGTTCCTTTTTGTTAACAGTTCTTCACTCAATTTATATCTCTCTTCTCACATTTTTCTAGAAGCTGCAAGAAGAAATTAGGCTGTACCTTCAACATTTTGCTGGGAAATCTCAGCTAAATGTCTAAGTTCGTGATTTTAAGCTTTGCTTTCCACCTAACAGTGGGAGACAATTCTGCAAAGCTCTCTGTCACTACATAGCAGGATTTCCCTTCCACTAGTTTCCAATAACATGTTTCATTCTCAATACCTGTTACTATGTAATATTTCTACTAGAAACCTTCTCAAGGTCATCTAGGCTTTTTCTATTACGCTCCTTAAAATTCTTCCAACATCTGCCTGACTCCACATTTTAGGTATTTGTTATGGTAGCACCCACTTCCAGGTATCAAAATGTGTTTTCGATTTTTACTGCTACCTACTGAGTTACCACAAGACACAGCAGCTTAAAACAACACTCTTTTAATATCTCACCATTGTTTTTTAGGTCAGAAGTCTAAGCAGGCTCAACTGGGTTCTCTGCTGAGGGTTTCATAAAGCCAAAATCAAGGTGGAGTTGGGCTTTTCTCTGGAAGTCCTGTGGAAGAATCTGCTTCCAAGCTTATTCAGGTTGTTGGAATGTTCTTGTGTCTGTAGGAATGAAGTCCCTGATTCCTTGCTGGCTGTTAGTCAGAGGTCACTCTAAGCTTCATAAAACTACCTTCTCATGTGGCTCCTCCATCTTTAAACTAGCAAAGGCAGGTCAAGTCCTTCTCATGCTTTAAATCTCTCTGCTTCTCCCAGACAGAGAAAATGCTCTGCTTTTTAAGTTAGGCCAAGTTGAATGGTCTACCTTTTGCCATATAACATATATAGTCATGGGAATGACATCTCATAATATTCACAGGTTCCATCCACACTCAAAGGGGAGGTGATTTTTACTAGGATGAGCTCCACTGGAGATCATTCTTAGAATTCTGCCTACCAACAAATTTTTGGAGGTGACGGAAACGGTCATTTTTTTTATTATAGAGGTGGTTTCACAATGGTTAAACCCATTGAATTGTATACTTCAAATGGATGCAGTTTATTCTTTGTAAATTATCTCTCAAAGTTAAAATGTTTTACCTAATATCATATTTAAGGATGAAATATTTTTAAATTCCCCCTGATACCAGAAGCAAGATAAGGATATATGCTATCACCCCGTGTATTCAGGATTGTATTAGAAATTCTAGGTAGTGCAAGAAAGCAACAAAAAACATTAAAAGTATAAAATTGGAAGGAAAGAAATATAAGTATCATTTTATGCCAATGATATAATTGGATATGTAAAAGTTCCCACAGAATCTACAAACACATCATTAGAATTTATAAGTAAATTTAACAATGTTTCATGAGTGAGGTCAATATACCAAAATCAATAGCTACACATTAACAAGAGAAATTTGGGAACTAAAATCTTAAAAATAAATACCATTTACAGCAGCATTTTAAAACACCAGATGTCTAAGAATAAAGAAATGTGCATAATTTTCTACACTGAAAGCAGCAAAACATTGCCAAGAGAAATTAAAAACTTAAATAGAGAAAATATACCATTTTCATGAACTGTGAGAATCAGTATTTTTGAGATGTCAGTTCTTCCTAATACATCTATAGATTTAATTCCAATCAAAATCTCAAGTTTTTGTGGAAATTGACAAGCTTATTATAAAATTTATATTAAAATGCATGAAGTCTAAAATAACCTAAATAGTTTTGAAGAAGAATAAATTTGGAGGACTTACCCTAACTGCAAGACTTCTTAAAAATGCCCTTACATTAACGTGCTATTATTTCAGTTAGACAAATGGACCAATGTAATGAAATAGACAATCCAGAAACAGACCACATATAGTCACTTGATTTATAATAAAGACATAACTTCAATTTAATGGGGGAATGGTTGGGTTTTTTGGTAATGGATAGCATTTGAGCAATTAGATATTCAAATGGAAAAAACCACTTTAACCGTAATCCTTATTTATGTCATATATAAATATTAATTCAAGAATAGGCCTAAGTGGAAAAGCAAAATGCACAGAACTTCTAGAAAAGACACAGAAGAACTCCTTATCACCTTGGAATAGGCAAAGATTTCTTAAGCACAACAAAATTGGACCTCGACAAACTAAGAACTTTTATTCATCAGGAGTAATCATCAGGAGAATTAAAAGCAAATCATAGCTTTTGGAAAAAGACATTTTCAATACATGTATCTGACAATCCAATAAGAAAAAGGCAAGCAATCCAGATAAAACAGGCAGAAGTCATGAAAAAACAGTTCACAAAAGGGGATCTCCATGTGGCCAAAAGACTTAAGAAATGGTGCTCAACATCAAAGAAAGGCAAATTTAAACCACAATGATATTTGCCAATACTTGACCTCCGGGATGATTCAAATTAAAAAGACTGAAAATACCAACTGTTAGGAGGATGTGGAACTGGAACTCTCATATACTGCTTCGGGACACTGGTACTACCACTTTGGAAAACTGGCACTATCTAGTAAAGTTTAACATATGCTTACTCTGTGATCCAGCACCATCACTTCTAGGCATTTACCCAAGAGAAAAGAAGACATAAGCCCATCAAAATGCATATACAAAGTGTTTATAGCAGCTGCAACCACAGTAGCCAAAAACTAGAAGCAACACAAATATCTCTCAAGAGATGAAAAGATCAACAGACTGTAGCATATCTATGCAATAAAGTAATTCAGCAGTAAACAAAAAGGAACAAACAACTGATACATGCAACAACGCAGATGAAGCTCATAATAATATGTGCTGAATAAAAGAAGCCAGCCATCAATGGGTCCAAACTCCAGCCACACACAGTATGATTGCATTTTATGAAGTTCAAGCACAGGCAAGATAAATCAGCAGTTATAGAATCAGGTTAGTGCCCTGTATCTCAGTCTTTTCATCCTTTATTGTCCCCCCAACCCCTGTGACAGGGAGCCTTTTCAGACATTTTCTCCCTAAAACACCTCCCCCATCAAATGTTAATATCACAGGTATATTGCATATCTGTTTATATACTGTGGCCCTTTGGTAGGACACAAACCATTGTAATAGCTAAGGGTTTTTTGCCTCCCTCCCCCAAGAACCAGTTCTCAGCCCCTTGGTTGGTATCACCCCATTGAGAACATATGGACTCCTCGTCCTCTCTGGCAAGTTGTTACCTGGGAAGGGGCATGAGAGAACCAGGCCTTTGAAATAGTCTACGTTGTGATCCGGTGGTGGTAACACAAATGTATACATATTTCCAAATATGTCAGGATATATTGAGCTGGGCTCTTAAGATTAGGGCAGTCTATTGTACTTATGTTATACTTCAATAAAAGAGTAAAATAATAATCATGGTAAAGAGAAGAAGGAATCAGGATCAGGTTTCTTACGTCTCTCAGCTTTGTTTTTCTCTGCTCCATTATTGGACAGAGTCTTGTGGTGGCAGGATGAAGTTGTGAGAATACAAATCTGGAAGATTCTGGCAGCCAACCCAACAGAAAATAGGAACCTCTATTTTTTCACAGTTGAAGCAAAAGTTCTACTCTGATTCTCATTGGTCCAAATTAGGTCATATGCCCACTTCCTAAACTTTGATCCAGGAGGGGAGTGAAAAGCTCTTATTGGCCACACCTGAGTCTTAGGATCACTTAAGAGCAGGGAGCCTAATTAACAACATTCAGACCACATGGACCTAGACTCCCGGCAGAGTGTTCCCCAGAGGAAAACAAGCGGGCTGTGACCAGAAGGGTAATGGATGCTAGCCAAAAAAAGAACAGGAAGATAAAAAACTTCCAACTGCCCTCTCCTTGCCGTGTCAAAACTAACAGCAGGTTTTCTCAGGGGACTGTGTGCAAATAGACCAATGTTATCTCTTCCCAGGATCCCAGGGCCAGGTGGGAAAGCTCTAGTAATAGACTGGAATTGATTCAAATACTCTATTTGTCCAGCTCCCTGCCCCCTCCAACCCTTAGAAACAAAAATAAAAATTTCATTGGGGATAATGGATAAGCACTCTTCAGAGAAGAGGAAAGAATGTTGAAACAAAGTGTTGGGTCACATGGATTTTAGTCACTTTCACATGACTAACCTTGTTGCGTCTTCTATAAAATCTGGAAAGTGCTCTGTGTACTGTCTCACAGGAACATGCCAAGGTGGAACACAGTATAGTTAGAATGGCTTTAGTAGAATTAGGAGAAGATTCTGGGCTTCAAGATCACAGCTTCTCCAAGGTCATAAATTGTCCCTGCTCCCTGGCACTGTGGATTAAGCAATCCTATAATGCCCTAGCTTGCCTTTCCCTATTTAATGAACAGAACCGCTGAATTAGTACCACTATCTCCTCTTCTCCCCTATTCAAGAGGCAGATGTTGGGTAACCTTGGATATTTGACTACTGAAATATTAGTTCTAGAAAAGGAGAAGTCCACAGCCAAGATGTCAGTTCTTTGGTGTTTATGCTCAGATACTGAGATGCCAGGAGTTCACAAGGAGAAGGTGGATGGGGAACTCCAAGGTCAAAAGGCCAAGGTCATTACAGCAAGCACAAGAAACCATCTCTCCCAATAATTCTCTGTCTGACCTTCCCCTCTCGTCCTGCATTATGGTGATATGAGGAGACAGGGTAGACATTTAGAAGGACAGTGGGGAAGTTTAGCTGAAAGAGTGACTCTCAGTGTTATACAATGAACCAGTTTGCCAGCTGGCTCTCAGTTAACACGAATATAATTTCTTAGATCATTTGCCAACTCTCCATTTTAAGTTATCCCAGAACCCAAAAAGGAATGCAATTACTTGAAGGATAGGCCATACATAGCAGATACCTCTGTAGTTCAAAACCAAAAGCTGCCAGACATAGGTGAGATTTTTACAATCATCTCTCCTTTACCTGTAAATACATTTTTACTAGTATAGGAAATCACCCTTAAATGCTGGAGCTTGCATTAAAATAAGATCAATGTCTGAAGGGCAACAGGTCAAAGAGAAGAAAGGACCAGTCCTGACCTTGCCTTTTGTTTCCCAGAGGTACAACTGTATTCCTGTAGGAGACACCCTTGCCCTTGCAGCCAGACAGAATTATGCTCTGGAAGCTTGAATCACTGTCTCACACACACTGACAGCCTGCTCCTAGCGGCCTCTAGGGCAGTAATCCACAACCTTCTAGAGATGACTGTGGGACATTTTATGAAATGAATACAATTCTATACCCAAGGATGGATGTGGGGATGTGGGTTGGAGGATGAAGGAGAGAAGACAGTTTAACTGCAAAGCTTGAGTTTAATATAGCGATGGGTTTTCTCCTTGTACACTAACCTGCCTTTATTTCCAGCACAGAATCTGCTATAGACTTTTAAGTTGCCATTAGGGACGGGAACTAAAGTGGAACATGAATCAGAAACTAGAATGAATATACTCATTTGCTAAATCCCACAGAGAATCCAAATATTAACTTTCTAATTGAATTGAAAGTTTTTTTAAAACCAATGAACCAGAACAAATTGGAAGTGACCCTATATATTTTCAAAAACTACTAGATGGAAAAGAACTACGAAAAGGAAAAGAAAAGAAATTTAAGAAGTCACAGAGAGGGCTTCCCTGGTGGTGCAATGGTTGAGAGTCCGCCTGCCGATGCAGGGGACATGGGTTCATGCCCTGGTCTGGGAAGATCCCACATGCCGTGGAGCAGCTGGGCCCGTGAGCCATGGCCGCTGAGCCTGAGCGTCCGGAGCCTGTGCTCCGCAACGGGAGAGGCCACAGCGGTGAGAGGCCCGCGTACCGCAAAAAAAAAAAAAAAAAAAAAAGTCACAGAGGTTTTATATCTACACAAAAAAATAAAAGCAACTATCCACACAAAGACTTTCAGGAAAGTGTTCACAGCAGTATTATTTGGAATAGCATAACCTGGAAACAGTTCAAATGTCCATCAAATGATGGAACAAAATGTAGTATATCAATGCGATGGCATATTTTTTAGCAATAAAGAAAAACAGAATACTGACACGTGCTATGACATGTATGAATCTCAAAAACATTATGCTAAACGTGAGAAGCCAGATACAAAAGACCACACATTGCATGGTTCCACTTAATATGAATGCCCAAAGAAGGCAAATCCAGAAAGAGAAATCAGAATTGTGGTTGCCTAGAGCTGGAGATGGAAACAAATGGGTGAAGGGGATATTTTGGGGTGATGGAAATGTTCTAGAATTGCATTGTGGTGGTGTTTGCATAAAATTCAACTAATTATTCCCTTTTAAAAAGTCTCAGAACTAATGGATAGTGTTTCAAATCGCTGATTCCTTCATTTGTTTGCAAACAATGTATATCTAGAAATGTCTTGATCCACTGGCGCCTGCCCGTCAATTCCATGAATACCCAACTGTAGAAAAGACATACTGGAGAAGCAATTTACAACAGTTTTCCCAATGGTCATGTCTTCTGGTAAAACGTCTGCTCCTCACATCACCAAAGTGGGCATATAAGCACTGTCAGGCCAAACATAGTATCTCTCAGGCTTGGCCTCAGTGACTGGTCCAAGAGGTGGGCATAAAATCCAACCCCACCAATTAGAGTCTTGCCCTATGATTTTTTTTTAACCTCTTTATTGGAGTATAATTGCTTTACAATGGTGTGTTACTTTCTCCTGTATAACAAAGTGAATCAGCTATGCGTATACATACATCCCCATATCTCCTCCCTCTCCCATCTCCCTCCCACCCTCCCTATCCCACCCCTCTAGGTGGACACAAAGCACCGAGCTGATCTTTCTGTGCTACGTGGCTGCTTCCCACTAGCTATCTATTTTACATTTGGTAGTGTATATATGTCCATGTCACTCTCTCACTTTGTCCCAGCTTACACTTCCCCTCCCCATATCCTCAAGTCCATTCTTTAGTAGGTCTGCGTCTTTATTCCCGTCTTGCCCCTAGGTTCCTCATGACTTTTTTTTTTTTTAGATTCCATATATGTGTGTTAGCATACAGTATTTGTCTTTCTCTTTCTGACTTACTGCACTCTGTATGACAGACTCTAGGTCCATCCACCTCACTACAAATAACTCAATTTCATTTCTTTTTATGACTGAGTAATATTCCATTGTATATATGTGCCACATCTTTATCCATTCATCTGTTGCTGGACACTTAGGTTGCTTCCATGTCCTTTGCCCTGTGAGTTTTGTATTGGAAGCTGGAAGCATTTTCCTCCAGCCCAAAATCTGAAGATGCAAGTTCGGAGCCCCCCAGTGGCATTTTCCCTGCCTCCTAGTCCATTTGCAACAGAAAATGAAACAATCCATAGAGAAACACAGACAGGAAAACTAGTGAGCAAGAGACTAAGTGCTTCCAACTCCGGGAAACAAACCAAGCTTCAGGTCAGCTCCACCCCTGCCTTTTCTGAATTTTGGTTACATTTGCCAATTGCTCTGCCTCCACCCACCACCCCACCCCCTCAGTTTTGCTTAAGCCAGCTTTGATTTGGGATTCTGTTACTAGCAAATAAAACACCAGAGACAAAAACAGAACTCAGGGTGACCTCTCCTAGGGAAACTCTTGCATAATCCCTTCTCACTGGAAATATCTCTTCAACCCCAATGCACTCAGGTGACAATGTTTTCTTGTGCTGACCCCACGGCTAGGATCCAGTGCTCACCATACCATACCAACAGCACAAGACAGCAAACATTTTCTGCAGAAGTCCAAAAAGTAGATATTTTAGGCTGTATGGGCTACTGAGTCTCTATCACAGCTACTCAGTCCTGCCATTGCACTGTGAAAACCCCATAAATGATACACAAATGAGTGTAGCTGTGTTCCAACAAATCTTTACTTGCAAAAAAAGGTGATGGGTCAATTTTGACCCTCAGGCCATAGTTTGCCAACCCCTGCTCAATAGGATTTTATCTATTTATTCATTTGACCTCAGGTTCCCAGAATTGGATTAATCACAATCCTTAATTCATAACACACTCTCACCATTGGCTGATGATAGCCGTTTTTTACTGGAGTTATTGATTGATTTTAATAACACAACGAAGACTAGTGAACTGACTACCCACCCAAGATCTGGAACATTATTAACAAAACTGGCCTAGGTCTGGTGATCAACCCAAGGGTTGGCTTTCTAGGCAGAGGGAGCAGCATGGGTAATAACATGAAGACATGTAACCACATTGCTCCTTTCAGAGCGTGGCTTGGCTGAAGTGTACAGTGAAGTATGGGAAGCAGTAGGAAATGAACCAGGACAGGAAGTCTAGTCCCAGGTAATAAAAGGTTGCCCAAACATTGCTTAATATGAGATTAATATACATAAAAATTTCTCTTTCAGACTATTTCTTGGAAACTACTAAAAGGCCAGCCAAGCCAAAAAAAATTCCTCTACAGAGTCTGGAACTTGAGAACTTGAGTTAGGAGGCTTCTTTAAGAAACTGGAAAGTGAAGATCTTCAACAGGTTAGTTCATTCAGCTCGAGTAACTCATCTTCTAATCCTAACAGGCTCTGGTAATCAGAAATGCCAGATGAGCTTTGGCATGGATGAGATGTGAGTAGAGGCACCACCCTAAGCATCCAGTAGGTGGTGGGAATGGTATGGAAAAGCTGACTCAGGCCAGGCCGTTGGGAGACGTGCTGACCTGAGGATACTGAATGAGGGGCAGGAAGCCACAGTTGCCCCTTCTGTTGGAGTGAGAAGAGAATAGAGGCATCCTTGTGAACTCTGATCTCCCCATGTGTGGTTCTCATTAGTGCAAATCACCCAGCCCAGAATTCTGGTTAGGGTTCCTCTGTGCCCTTAAGATTGCACTTCTCTATCCCTTTAAAATTAGATGTGACCATGTGACTTGCACTGCCCAATGAAAAGTGAATATAAGTGACACATGTCTCTTTGAAGCAACAACTTCAAGAGCCAGGATGCAGTTCAACCATCTGTCTTCTCGTTGCCAAGGTGATTGTAGAAGCTCTGTTAAGATGGACACTTTGTCATTCTGAGTCCCTGAATGACCATGAGAGCACTCTTTTGACTTACACTAGACATTTAGTATAAGCCAGAAATAATCCTTTTACGTGTTAATCCATGAGCTATGAGCTTTGCTTTTGTCCTTTCAATTAAGAATGACCTAGACTAGGGTCAGCAAACCATGGCTGGCAGGACAAAAAGCCTGTTTTTGTAAATAGTTCTACTGGAACACAGCTCCCCTTGTCACCCTCACCACCCCCAACTTCATTTATGTATTGCCTACGGCTGCTTTCACACACTAAGGTCAGGGCTGGAGTAGTTGTGACACACACAGAACAGTCCACACGACCTAAAATACTCACTGTTCTGCCCTTTACAGAAAACATTCACTGACCCCTGACCTAAACAATCCTGACTGAAACACCGTGTAAAGTGGAAAACCAGACACGATGATCAATCCACAGAGCTTGTCCACACTCCCCAACCTCCCCTTTCTCCCTTCCACTCTCCCCACCACCCCCGTGGACCCTCAATTCTCTCAAGAAAAGATTTGCCAACGGTCATTCGTACCTTGGTAGGAAACCCATTTGAGGCAGAGTTTGACCTCTTCCAGGAACATTAGGCTGTGGCTATAAAACTGTAGACCCCACTCAAGAAGGCCTCCATGAAAAGGGAGTGTACCAGTGGCAGGGGGGGCGCCATTCCTCTGTAGCACTTGGCCCTTATGGGTCCCACTCAGCCAATGGTCAGCATCTCACTTGTTCCCACGGCAGCAGTCACCCTGGGTTGCGTGCAGTACTCGAACCCAGCCCCCAGTTTGCGCGGCCTGAGGAGCCTGAGGGCCGGCTGGGTCCTGGGCGCCTGGCTCCCTCAGTGATGACAGGTGGGCAGGGTCTGGGCACCTGGCCCTTCGGCTGGGCCTGGGCACTGGCGTGAGGGCACAGGCTGGGTGCTGGACCAGCGCTCCCTGGCAGGGCAACATCCCACACAGAGATCCCCTCCTCTTAGCCAGGGTCTGGATCTCTGAGGGTGAAAGTCGAGACTTGGGACCTTGAACAAGTAAAATGAGGAGTAATTTGTAAAATGTTAAAAGCAGCAAGCAGACATGGAGACAGAATTTAATGCCTCCCCTTCCCTTTCCTGTGTAATTCTCAAGCCTATGACCTTTGAGAGTATTACACCTTTAGATAAAAAGTTGCAGAACAGAGAATAACATTTTTATGGAGATTTATAGGAACACGGTGACCTGATTTGCATGGACAGCATCAAGAGCAAAGGATCCAACACCAAGAAATATGCAACAAATAACCGTGCCTCGCCCTCACCTTTCCTGTAAAAGGGCTTTGCTGAAAGCCTTCGAGGAAGGAGTTTGGGGTTTCTAAGGCATAAGCCACCTGTCTCCTTGCAGGGCCCTTGCAATAAATCTTTCTCTGCTCCAAACTCTGACGTTTCCCTATTGTTTGGCCTCACTGTGCGTCAGGCACACGGACTTGCGTTCGGTAACAGCAGAAGGATTATTTTGAGGAGAAATTAGGAGTCCCTCCAGAGTTCTCTGAAGTGACATCATGCAGGTAGGTGACTGCTCTCTTTAACTCTGCAAGCAAGAGCAGTCCCAGGAGTAACCTGATAACAGGTGTCTTTCAAACTCTCCCTCTTCTATCTCCAAAATAGATGCATTCAGTTCTCTAACAGTTTCATCCACCAAGAGCATAGCTAAGAACTAGGAAGTAAACCAAAATGGCTTCAGGGCAGGCACAAAATGGAACTTTTGAATCCAATATACTAAAATTCAAAGAATTTATATCTAGGCAATTTAAGTTTACACACAATTCTAACCTGAGGGTCTGGTTATAGGATCTTATCAAGAACCACATCACAAAAATTCCCTCACTGACTCCACCAATTCATTTACCATCCATCCATTCTTTCATTTATTCAACAACAAATTTACCCATTGCCTCCTGTATTTTCAAATGGCACTTAACATTTATAGAACAATGTGTAATCTAACACACGCCCACGTTTGAGCTGGCTTCTACAGGAAACACAAAGACAAGTGAGACTGCGCCCAGCCCTCAAGGAAATGATAATCCACTGGGAATGCAGGATTGCTCAGACCCAAGGCAAGATGAGCAGAAGTGCTTAATAGGTAGAAGAGAGTTTCTATGGGAAAATAGAGGGGCAAGTCTGACTCAAGGATCTGAGCACAACCCGGCAAGGCAGGACACAGGCAGCAGCTAGAAGGGAGAAAGCACGCAGACCAATCCTGAAAGGCAAGCAGGGCAGACGCAAGATCTCAAGGGTGTTCGCACACCCCTGTCCCCCGCCTGGACCCCTGTACTCACGCACCTCCTCAGCACCCCCGCACTCCGTTCTTCACCTGCAGTCCGAGACACCTTTGGAGATACAAATCTGATCACTCGTGCCCCTGCTTAAGACCTTTCAGTGATTTCCTACCGCTGTGAGGATTTTAGACCAGGCCAGGGAGCCCGGGGATGCAGGCAGGACCCCCTGCTTGTCTGTGGCCCAGCTCATGTCAAGCACCCCATATCTCACTAGACCAGCCACAGACCTCCTTTTTCAGCCACTCCTTCACATCCTCGGGCCTTAGGGCCATTTAGTACAAGGATAAAGCTTTTTGACCTTAATAAACCCAAAAAGCATCACAAACAGTATAATACAGCGCAGGTGCTGACATTTAGGGATCAGACTCCATGTTTTCCATTTAGAGGACAAAAAACAAAGCCTAGCAGGCAAGAAGAGCTCAATGAATTCCACATGCTCCAATTTGGGAGTTAAGGAGAAGCCCCACATTTGAGAAAGATTTCTAACCAAAACAGCGAAATCATTTTAAGTCCTAATGTATAAAAGAATACGGCCCATTTGAAAAATTGGGCTAAACAGCACTAGTTACCCAAGGCTTCCACACTCATCACATCTTCCTCTGAGGCTGGATGTCCCCGGCAAACTTGTTTGTATTCGTAAACATCACCACCAAGCCTCCCCTCCCCCTGCTGCCCGCATCCCCAATCTTGCTGAGCAGCTCTTCCAGCCCAGGCGGAACACCGTAGATTCAGATGGGAAACGAATTGTAAAAACAGATGTTCTCGAAATCAAATATCTGGTTTCATGCAAATATTGTCAGAAATAGACAATGAGAGAACCACAGATGAAGTGCAATTGACACATAAACCTTGTTTCTAAAACAAATTTGTAAGCCACCCACAGGCCTGAAGTGAGCCTTCAGGAGTGTGAATCAGAGGCAGCCTGAGATGTAAGCAAAATACTCAACTGCTGAAATTACACTTGTTTTAGGGATACCAGGAAGTTCTCCCTACTCTCAAATAGCAAGACTATCTTAGGGCCACAGTACTAGAAATTTTACAATTAGAAATTCACTCCTTTGGATTTATTATCTCTAGTCCACTTTTAAAAGATGGGGGAGGGAGCTGTCCTTCTTGAGCAAGATAAAACACTAAACTGAAATCATACAATGTGTTAGATAATGGTAATAATAATGTTTTATGTTGATACAGCGTGTTATAGCTTCCAAATTCCCTGGCGAGTAGGTAGAATAAGCACTCTTTAACCAAAATTTTACAGATAAGGAAACTGAAGTTCAAAGAGGCAATATGCTGCTCACTTCGGCAGCACATATACTAAAATTGGAACGATACAGAGAAGATTAGCATGGCCCCTGTGCAAGGATGACACGCAAATTTATGAAGTGTTCCATATATTTTTTTTTCAAATTTGACAACACTATCAGCTCCACTTTAGAAATTTCCAGGAATCAGGTAAGGAAAAAAAAAAGGATAAACAAAGAGGCCATATGACTTGCTCAAAGACGTGAAACAAGAATTGCAGAGAGAGAAAGAGAGCTGAAGAAGGTCACCTGACTCCTAGCCCAGTGCTTTGCAGAGGTGGCAGCAATGGCAGAGTCAAAGGGGGCGTGCGGGTAGGGAGTGGGTCTTCAAACCACCAAATAATTTCCATCAACACTTCTTTGATCTACATAAAGGATTTTCCTAATTGTTGATGAAGTTCATTGCACACTGCCACATCAAGACACACACACACCCACCTCCAGCCCTACCGAGCAGATTACATCTGCAAAGCCCCTTCTCTGTAGAGGCCGGGGCAACTGAGGGGCCAGGTCTGCAGGGCACAGTGGGGAGAAGGGCCCAGGAAGGGAAAGGAGACGGAGAAGATGCGAGGCGTGCCCCAAGCAGATGTCTGTCCCCAGGATTTGAACAGTTACCGTGTTTCCTCTGTGCCAGGTTTATTTCCCTTGTGTGAATGCTCATGATTGCCCTGTACATAAAAATTGTTTAATTCCCATATTAAAAGGAAGAAGTGAGACTCAGAATTGACTTGCCCAAGACTGCACAATGTGTGAGCAACATTTGAACCCAAGCCTTGGGCTTTCCATACCAGGCCTCAGAGAAATCTTTTTTTGTCCCAAGAAACCAAGAGGATGCTCTATCCCACATTCTCAGCACAAGTCAAGTCTATTATAAACATCGTAAGAGAAAGATGGAAGAAAAAAGATTGGATGAACAGGTTAAACGTGGATCCACACTTGATTCATTTCTTCAAAGACACAACAGCCACTGAAGCCCCTTGGTCACATCTCAGCATTCACCATCTCTGTAGTTGGAACTATGGAGTTTCCTCCATCCACTGGGACCATGGAGCATGCGAATGAATCAAGAAGATATATGCAGAATGCATGCCCACCCTTTCTTGCCATTTGCATATAGTATCTCAATGCCCCACGAGCACAGAAATCCAGTGGACCCAAGATGCTTGGGAGTTTAGCAAGACCTAAAGTGAATACGAGGTAGACACATTATACCTAAGATAGAGTAAGCAAGAGCACTGACAGCCCTGAGAGGTCACACTTTCCATTTGAAACAGGACTTACTTTGAACAAAGAAAAAGGGTGGTTGTGTTCCAAGAAACACTACCAACCGAGGGACCTTATCACAGCCTTTCTCACTCATGTACCAGCCAGCCACTCACACCAAACACCAGTCAATTTTATCCCCTTAACTGCACATACAAATATCAAGCTCTCCGAGTGGTCCTGCTGGATCCTCACTCTTTGACTTCAGTTAATGGGAGAAGCCCTCAACACAGAACTCTCCAAAGAACTCATCCTCAGAAATGCTCCTCAAGAATCCCACTCTCAAAGGAAAATGAAGTTTACACACAAACCTTTATGGCAAATACTTAACAACAAAATCTGGAAACAATCCGAATATCTTCAGTGACTAAATGGAAAAACAAACTGTATTACTTCCTTACCATGGAATACTACTCAGCAGTGAAAAGGAATGAACTGCTGATACAGATCACACAGATGGTCTCAGATGTATTATGCCAAGTGAAAGAAGCCACACTCAAAAAAAAAAAGGTATGGAAATCTTCTAAGATGGGCTCCATCTGCAAAAACAGAGGTTCGGAGAGACTAAACACTCTCTAAAAAGAGGTCAGGGCTCAGCCTTCAAGGGGCCCAGCTGCAGAGCTAACAGCTGGCAAGAAAAGACAATATGCAAAAATCAGGGGAAGATTCAGGTAAAACAAGGCTTTACCTCTTCCACCCTGAGCAATCCCAGAGCAGAATCAGATGAGTAAATCAGGCAGCAGTTCACAACAGCTGTGCAAGACAGGTCTCTGCAACTGTTAACTCAACTATACTGATCCAGCTGACAAGCCCAGAACTAGAATTATACCTTGACCATAAACTGTAACTTATCACGGTCAGTAACTAACACCAAGAAAATCTGCTGGGCTAATAGATTTCATTTTCTATCTCAGGGTGACTGTAGCTATTTTTATTTGGGGTAATTTGAATTCAAAGGCAGCCACAGGAAACAGTGGAAGAAAAAGAGACCCTAATTACAATTCATTTTCTAAAATGTATCGGAAATTATGAGAAGTAATTCAACCATTTTGGCTAAAGTAAGGCTAAGCCAGACCTTGGATGCAGCCCCAGGTCCAATATACCTGCTGTCCTTAATCTGTTTTTTAAAAATCTCCTTTAAGGGCTTCCCTGGGGGCGCAGTGATTAAGAATCCACCTGCCAGTGCAGGGGACCCGGGTTTGAGCCCTGGTCCAGGACAATCCCACGAGCAACTAAGCCCGTGCACCACAACTACTGAGCCTGCACTCTAGAGCCCGCGAGCCACAACTACTGAAACCCGCACGCCTAGAGCCCGTGCTCTGCCACAAGAGAAGCCACCGCAATGAGAAGCCCATGCACCTCAACGAAGAGTAGCCCCCCCTCGCCACAACTAGAGAAAGCCCGTGCACAGCAGGAAAAGACCCAACTCAGGCCCCCCCCCCAAAAAAAAAATTTCCTTTAAGAAGGAAACTTTGTTCTTGGCATCATTAGAGGGTGCTAGTCCCTTGACCTGGCCTCAGCCCAGCACTTTCCAAGCACTGGGCCATCAAATGGAAATTGGCACTAATCGTGTTCTTTTTTTGAGCTGCAACTGTAGTCAATCCAGGATAGTTTATACCAAGCATCTTTTGTGTGTTGGTGCTGAGCTGGATGCAATGGGGGATGCAAGCCCTCAGGAACCTTATATACTTATTGCCTCATGCATGGAACACCTTTCTTCAAAGAGAAAATGAAGAAAGATAATATAAACCCAAGTGCTAAAATTTCACACAAAGGTAAGAATACTGAGTTTAAAACCAATGATTCTCAAGCTTTATTGCACCTCAGAATCACACAGGGTGCTGGTTAAAAATTCAACCTCTTGAGCCCCACTTATAGAATTTCTGTATCTGTTAAGTCTGAGTGGACCTCAAGAATCTGCTTTTTTTTTTAAGATTTTTTTTTTTGATGTGGACCATTTCTAAAGTCTTTATTGAATATTGCTTCTGTTTTATGTTTTGGGTTTTTGGCCACGAGGCGTGTGGGATCTCAGCTCCCCAACCAGGGATTGAACCCATACCCCCTGCATTGGAAGGCAAAGTCTTAACAACTGGACTGCCAGGGAAGTCCCAAGAATCTGATTTTTTTTTTGCGGTATGCGGGCCTCTCACTGTTGTGGCCTCTCCCGTTGCGGAGCACAGGCTCCGGATGCGCAGGCTCAGTGGCCATGGCTCACGGGCCCAGCCGCTCCGCGGCATGTGGGATCTTCCCGGACCGGGGCATGAACCCGTGTCCCCTGCATCGTTAGGTGGACTCTAAACCACTGCACCACCAGGGAAGCCCAAGAATCTGTATTTTTAACAAGCCTCCCATAGCTCCAGTAATTCTAATGCTAATGGTCCCAGACCACATGTTGTGGCCCTCAGCTAACTACTGCTTCTACAAGTGAGAGGATCACTGCCAAGAATGATCAGGAAAGGTCATGCAAAGAGGCCAAGCATCATTAGGGTAAGTTAGAAGTGTTTCTCTTACGAAACCAAATAAAGCAAAACAGAGGACCTGACAAAGGAAATCAAGCAAACACCCCCTCCTTTCTCACTTACACCCGTTTCAAACGTTGGAATCTCTGGTCTCATCGCTTTGATGAAGATGTCCTGTGATATGGGAAAGGTCAGTCTCTGGGCCTGCAGCTAAGAAAATATTTGCATGAGGAACATAATGGCCAAGAGAGAGGCCAAGTAGGAGCCCCAAAGGGCAGGTCTGCGGTTAGCAGATGCCACTGTTGGCTTGCTGCTGAGCGGAGCTCCCCTTGGGTTTGGGCTTTGAATGAGGGAAGTCCCCAGGAGGCCCGGGTAATTGTGGGAACCGCTGTGGAAGTTGTCCACGGGCTCTGGGAGAGGCAAAGAAGGTTAGACGGGTGCCGAAATGGCTCCCAAGGATGCCAGCAGTCGTCTTCTAAACCTTGAGGAACTCAGTGGATCTCACTCAGCCCTCTCTCTTGCCTTGAGGTCTCCCTGGCAACTCACCCATGAGTATTGGCAGGAAAATGGTTACCCTGTAGAAGTTGCCCTAGCAGATCTCCACACAAAGGGGAGAAAGGAGGAATCAAGGCAAAAATTCCGGTGATAGTTGAAACTAAAAGAAGAGGGAGCAACCTGGTAGTTTCTGTCCAGGCAAAGAAAATCTGAGCACATATGGTTTCACTGATGAATATTCACTGACATTTTGGTTTCAGGCTACGTGAATTGCCAATCAAAATGAGTAACAGTGATATGAATAAAATGCTTAAAACAATGTCTGTCATGAGGTGAGCCCCCATGAATCAGTGGGTCTCCACCTTGGATGCACATGGGAATTCTCTGGGAGCTTTAAAAGCACTGATGCCTGGATCGCACCTTGAGAGTATGATTTAATCACCCTGGGGTGTAGCTGGGTATCACGAGAAATGTTATTATCTCATTCAGCTCATACAACCCTGCAAGTTAAGTATCCTAGGCTCCATTTACAAGGGAGATACTAATATCTTAGGTTAAGAGATTCGTCCAAAATTATTCATTTACCATGTGAGTAACATATTATAAAGATGACTCAAACCTGAGTTTGTTCTCTGTATCTACGATTCTGTTTCTGTTTTGCTATGTTTGCTGATTTATTTTGTTTTTTAGATTCCACATATAAGTAAAATCATAAGGTATTTGTCTTCCTCTGACTTCTTTCACTTAGGTCTCTTAAACTATCCTTATTTCTTTTAATTCTTCTTTTTCCTTTTTTTTCTGTTCAGCTAAGTAATTTCCACTAATAGTCTTCCAGTTTGCTGATCCATTCCTCTGTATCATCTACTCTACTCTTGCTTCCTTCTGGTGTATTTTTTATTTCAGTTTTTATATTATTCAGCTCTGTTTTCTTTCTCTTTATATTTTCTAACTTTTTGTTAAACTTCTGTTTATCTGTTCTTCTCCTGTGCTCATTGAGCATCTTCATGATGATTACCTTGAACTTTCTATCATGTATATTGTTTATCTCCTTTTCATTTAATTCTTTTTCTGAGATTTTTCTTGTTTCTTTGTTTGGAACATATTCCTCTGTCAACTCATTTTGCCTAATTCTCTATGTTTATGTCTATAATTAGGTAGGTCAGTTATATTTCCCGATCTTGGAGAAGTGGCCTTATGTAGGATACATCTTATTAGGGCCCAGCAGCACACTCCCCTCTGGTCACCAGATCTGTATGATCTAAGGGGTGCCCCCTATGTGGGCTGAGTGTGCCCTTCTGTTGTGGCATGGCCAACTACTGTAGGTGTGCTGGTAAGCCTCATGTGGAGGCTGCAGGCCACTGGTAGGTGGGGTCAGGTCCTGGCATGGCTGGCTGCCTGGCCTGGAGGGCTCTTGGGACTATCTAGCTGGTGGGCAGGTAAGCCTCAGCAATAACAGGCTAGAGAGAGGACTCCAGTGCATTTTCCAGCACCAGTGCCCTCACGGTAGAATGAGCTCCCCAAATGGCTGCAGCCAGCATCTATGTCCCAGGGAGAGTCCCAGTTTCCTTCTGCCTCTCTAGGAGGCTCTCCAAGATCAGCAACTGTGTCTGACCCAGGCTCCTTCCGAATCAGTGCCCCTTCACTGTGTCTCAGAGCATGTGTAGTTTTGCACGCACCCTTTAAAAGTGGATCTCTGTTTCCGGCAGCCCTCTGGCTTTCCCATGCACAAGCCCCACTGGCCTTCAAAGCCAGACTTTGGAGGCTCATCTTCCCAGTGCAGGACCCCGGGTGAGGAGCCCAGTGTGGGACTGAGACCCCTCATTCCTTGGGGAGAACATCTGCAATTGTGATTATCCTCAAGTGTGTGGATTGCCCAGTCAGTTGCCCCGTAAACAGTTGTAATTTTGATGTGCCGGTGGGAGGAGGTGAGCTCAGGGTCTTCCTACTCTGCCATCTTGGCCACTCCCCCTGGATTCTTATACATCCCCAGGGAGCATCAGGAACTGAAATAATTAATAAGTGTCAACTCTGCCAGCTCGGATGAAGAGGAGATTTCAGTGGAAGAGTTGCTTTAGAGAAAAAAGTCTTAAATGCCACAGTTTTCAGACATCTCACTTCACAGCCTGTGATATGTACTGGCTATGTAGGTATTGAAGACCTAGAGATGAGCATGTTGGGCTTAAAATCAATTTTCACATTGTACAGAGATACGTTGCAGCAATTTTTTCCTCAAACATTTACTAGCCTTGTTCATGGACAATATTCTGGTATGAATGTGTACTTACGTGATTAACCTAATGTAGACACCCAGGGAGTGATAGCAAATGATGTGTGATCCATCCAGTATGGACAACTCCCATGAACACTACCCAAAGGGTCTCCTTTGGAGCTTCATAAGAAGAAATAAGGTTTTGTTGTAAATAACTGTGCCCACACAGCCAGAGGCACCATATGCCTCTGGTGATGCCTTCGAAAGTCCTCTGTTCTATACTAGTGTGTCTATCAATCACCCTCCTCCTTGGGCAAGCATTAAGGTATCTTCTGTGCTCAGCTGTCTGAAAGCCTCTTCCACATTATTCCAATGTCATTCCCTCTGGAAGTTTTTTCCTGTCCTCTCAATCCTTCTACTCCAGCCTCTGGCCTAGCTGCAGCCCCTTGGATGAAAAGACACTTCCTGCATTCCTAGGTATATTAGGATTCATTTGGCTACAAGTAACATGAATTTAATTTGATTAAGTAAAAAAGGGGTTTGGGGGCTTCAAGGAATCCAGTGAGAGAGTAAACTAGAAGAAGGAAGGACAGAGATACAGTCTAAAGGATGTCTAAAGACTCAGACATCCTCATGACATCTCTCCATTCTGCTTCTCTCTGTATGTGTCAACCTTTTCTCTTTCCCTCCAACCAGTTTTCTGCATGTGATGCAATACATGGCAGCCAACGGCACCCAGACTTTTCACCATATAGTTTCACCTACAAGAGATACAGTTTTATTAATTTTCTGGCCTTAACATGAAAGAACTTGCTGGCCCAACTTGGGTCATGTGTCTGCCACTGGTTCAATAAACTGTGCACGAAAGGATCCAGCCAGCTAATAAGATGACTCCTCCTGTGGGGGGCTGGGGGCTGAGAGGAGCAGTAATCAGAAGAAGAAGGTGCCAGGAGTATTGGGCACATAAAACAATAATTGTCCCCTACATAAGGGCTATGTAGTAACAGCATTTGGGATACATGTTAAGTAAATAGTAATTCACGCAGTACCCACAGCTGAAATACACACACACACACACACACACACACACACACACACACACATACACACACACAGAGAGAAAATAAAAGCAGCAAATTTCACCAACTAACTAAGTCTTTTGGTCACTTCCTTAAAACACCAACATCACTCAGGAATCTTCTCGGAAGACACGGGTGTCAGTGTCCATTTCTGCCGTGTTAAGGAAGTTGTAACTGTTACAGCAGGCAGGTAGCTAGATATGACCAAAGAAAGGGGGGCACAGGCCAGGGGGCAGGAAATCATGCATCTTGTAAACAGCGGGGGTCCATGGTCAGACAAAGAAAAGTAGGAACCTCCAGACTGACAGGAAATCTCACATTTTAGGTGGTGTGTGTCCTGGAGGCACACAAAGAAATGTGGGGAAAGACGGGAATTACAATGAAATTAGCCTGGCAGATAGGAAGTATCTATCGGGCACCGATGCCATGACGCTTCCAATAAAAACTAAATGAGGACAAAAATCCCTTCTCCCCTTGGGAAGGTGGAGCTGGGGTGAAAGTCAGGGAATACAACCCCCAAAACCCTCCTCCCCCATGAATATTCTGCCCCTTCATTGGTATGCCCCTCATAACCAGCTTGCCAAAGAAACCCAGGCAGCTACTCACCTGTCTGCCCACTCTCCCTCTGAGAGTGTATTCTTGCTTAAATACATCCTCACTTTACTCTCTTGACCTCCCTGTCTCGTCTCTGAATTCTTTCTGCAATGAGGCAAGAACCCCAAATTCACTGGAATCATAACGGCCAACGCCAGGGGTCCCTTCAGCTCTAGTCTTCTATGTCCTTCAGGAAGTCTCCCCTGTGGAGAATTAGGCCAGACTCAGGTTACAATTTTAATTCCAAAATGGACACCCTCCTGCATCCTGCATGTGGGAACTTTAATAGAGGTGTGGGGCATTTCCAAGGTCTTCCTCCATCAGGGATTCACCTAGTGGGGAGGGAACAAACCTCTTCTAATTAAATGGCTCTTCAGGAAATTCATTTACATATGATCTGACTTTGTTAATAAAAACAGATTAAATTCTGTCTCTTCTAGGGCTGCAGTGCTTCACTGCGATCACAGCACCAGAGGAAGCGAGAGGAAATGAAATGTGATTCCAGCTCTCTACTGATGTGATGACAATTCCAAGAACAGAGAAGGGAGGACTCTCAAGACAAAGATGGCAAAGGGGGTGGGCAGAAGTTCAAAGGTCAGGGATGGCACGTTCAAGTCCAGCTTTCTCAATGTCACAAAGTGGACAGGAGCTGACCATCACTCACCAGCTACTTCCTTGGTAATCATCCTATTCTCATTTATACCCGTTTCCTTGATGTGGAGATTACAGTAGGTAACTCTGGTTTTGTTCCAGAATTTCCTTTTCAAAATGATATTTAAAAAAAGCACCAGAATAACCAAAGCCATTTGAGCTGAACCCCAAATTCAAAAGTTCAAGTTCAAACTTGGGCAGTGGGTGGTCCTCTAGGAGTTTGAATGGTCTAGCCTTCACAACACCAAAGAACATCTGGCCAGATCCAGTGTGGTGTGTGCTTTATAGACACAAGTCTCCTTTTCTTTTCTCAACAACCCAAGGTGTTAACAAGGTGGGTTATTATTACAATGATCATCAGAGCAGTACATTGCCCCTAGAGTCAGACCTCCTGGTTTCACATCCTAGCTCCCCTGCTTTCCAGCTCTGTGACGTTAGGCAAGTTAGTGAGCATCTTTGTGCCTTGGTTTTCCCATTGATAAAATGAGGATGGACAGAACAGCACTTACCTCAAGTGTTGTTGGGAGAATTATTAAGTGAATAAATGTAAAGAGCTTGTAGCATGCTCTGACACTCAGTAAAGTGCCCCATAAATGTGAACCATTGTTAGCAGCTCCACATTATATATCAGGCACAAGAAAGGCTAAGAAATTTGCCCAAGGTCACTCAGTCAGTAAATAGCCAATGAGATTCAAATTAACCCACATCACACAGCCCCTGTGTACATCTGCTGCCTTTAACAAAAACTGACATTGCACAAAAGCTACATTTGTTTTTACTGTTGCTGTCGATCGTTAAGTACAAACCCAGAAATGGATTTGGTTTCGCGGGTGTTCCAATATTTTATTTGCATGCCAATTTTTTTGTTCATTAATGATTATCACGGCTGGGGATGTTTTCCAAGTGACCTGGGACTGATGTTCAAGTTTGAACTATGGAGAAATGTTTCTGTAAGAAAGTAGATATTGGGCGTAGATATTGGCTATCTTTATAGATTACAAAAGAGCAACTTTTCCAACGTTCAGTTTATGTATGAGAGGATAAATTCAGAAGGGCTTTGAGAATCCATTAAAAGGAAAAACAAAACAAAACAAAACAGATGCTCAACTCAGAGAAAAACAGGTCAAATAAATGTTCTGTCGAGCAAGTGATTGATGTCAGCACAAAGCGTGAGGCAGCAAAACAAAGCGAGGTTACTGCTTCCTCCAGCTCAGCTCCAAAGGAAAATAAAGGGAAATTGATACAGCCAAAGGAGGAAAGCTGTAGGACAGGGTCGGTCTTGGTTTCGCTGAATCTTAAATGAAGCAAATAAACAACTATCACCAAATTATATTTCCCTCCCAGGGAATTTTTCCCTTTTGTCTCTATTTCCTGGGAAGTGAAACAAGAAATAAGAATCTGAAATGCCCTCTAGGGGACATCTCTGTTTCATTTTTTTTTAAAAACCCACAGAAGGCATCTGCTTAAAATTGCTCTAACACAATACTGCTGGACTAAAATCTGGGTTGCAGGGTTCTATGGCTTCAGCTCACCTTCCAAAGCTGTCTGTATCTATGTGACTAACTGGTCATTGATCTCTCCATTGCATCACACTTGTCTCATGTCTCATTAAGCAGCTCCTGCCACCGCTGACTCAGAGTGCAAATCAGCACAGCAGGGCAGGGCTTCATGATAAATGCCACCTGGGTCTAGATTACACTTATTCTGAACTTAGTGGGCCTTAAATCAGAATTCAGGGCTCACCTTTCCCCCAAAGCATTGCCTTATTAACCTCATCTCATCCCCAATCCATATCATACATTAAGATCCGTACTTTCTTTCTCATCCTTCCATCCCATACACATCGAGGATGACAGTAAAACTGGGTGAACAGTTCCACAAGCGGGCAGACACGGTCACGTCTCTTGTTTTTACAATTAATAATTTAATCCTCCACCTGTATTATTAGTAGGAAATGTGGTGTGTGCGTCTTCCTCCTTTAAGATGTTCTCCCTTGGAATTTACGTAGTCCAAAAGTGATCTTTCCAGTCTGTATCTAAAGGGAGATAGCTGGACCTGAGTCACCACTGGTATAGCTTCTTCTTGCCATGGGGTGTTACTGTTGGAAACCAGACACATGCAGTGCAGTGCTTGCCCATTGGTGCTAAGATTCCTTGCTGTGGTAGATGTTCCCACACAGGCTTCTATGGTTATTTGAGGGAAGAGAAATCCCTCCTTCGCTGCTAAACCTGCTCAAGGTTCCCATGCTTCGACTCCAAGGTTGCAGCTCTTACTGTTCAGTTCTGTCAATACCCACACAGAGAATCAACCAGCCCAAAGCGAGGTCAGGACTAAGCCAAGATTATTGTCCCACACCCACTGCAGTTACCTGGGGAAAATCATGAATACAGGAAGGGATAAAGCATTAGGGCCAAATGATACAGTCTACCACAGCATGAGAAAAAACTATCACACGTCGTCACGTGTAACCATGTAGAAAAGGGAACTCTAGATATCCACATGGGAATCTGTGTGTTTAATCAATCCAGCCCTGTGTATTAATATGAATTTGCATGAGACTTTAAATATTACAAATAAGACATTCATAACATTTTCTATTTTTCAATTTTTATATTCTACTTATTTCTAAAAATGATTTGAAACCATCCACAGGGGGTGGGGGGAATCCCAAACACAATAAAAATTAAAACAAGAACCAAGTAACAGTGCCAAGGAAGGGAATAATTGCTTGAAAAATCCTAGGCTAAGGAAGGTCCTACAACTGAGCTCCCAATTAGCTTCGAGCTGCCTGGCAGCCAAGGCAAAGAGAGAAATCCAATGGCTTATGTATTTACCATTGTCTCATAAAAGGACAAATGCCATTTCATCATGACAGACAAATATCTTCCTACCTCTAAGAATTGAGAGTATGAATGTGGTAATGATAATTTGGTCCATAAAAATAAAAAGCTGAAACATTTTAAAGGTAGATAGACCATGAGGATTTAGACAGTGTGACCATATAATTTGTTACCTAAATCAGCACACTTTTAAAAATGAAATGAGTGCTATTAATAATGTTGTTGGGGCAATTATGTGCATTAGGTCTGTTCTATGCAAACTGGGATATATGTTTGTCTTAGCTCTAGGACTTGTGATAGTGCCTTGATTTGGAGTTAATGCAGTTGGGTTCAGCACAATACGCTATGTCTTTAAAGAGACATTCTCAAAAATTAGGCCTAAACCCCAAAGCAAATTCTATACTCCCCATAAAAATCTGCTCGGCACTTAACTCAGAAGATAGGGAAGTTTCATTTGCTCTTAAACAGTCGTCTCAAGAATATGGATAACACAACATTGTAAATCAACTATACTCTAATGAAAATTAATTTTAAAAAAAGAATATGGACATTTATCCAACATCATGACTAATTCAGATGACTTTGATAATTATCCAAAATCCTATAAATATCCCTCTCTATTTTGATTTAAAGTAGAAAATGACCAGGGCTTCTCAATGACCATTTCTTCTTAACAAAATGTGGACGAACTTTTCTCCGTGTTCAAAGTCCAACATTAGGACAACTGTCTTCAATTTCTCAACATAAATGACCTACTAATACAAACATTTCTGCAAGTTACATTATTGCTCACTCTGGAAAAGTAGAGATTGCCTTAAGATTTAAGAATTACATTAGAAATCCAGGCTGATTCTTCTGCCCCATGACAGCATACAAACCTCCCTAGATAAATTAAATTGTATCTAATTAAATTATATACATTAAATACTGCAAAAATAATGGATAGCATTTATTGGACACTTAGTATGTTCCAGGCACAGTGCCAAATACTTTACTTACATTTTCTCATTTAATTTCACTACAATCCTAGGAGGTATTATTATCTCCATTTTACAGATGAGGGCACTGGGGATCAAAGAAGTTAAGTGAGTTGCCTATTGTTACGTGGATGATAAATGGCAAGGTTAGCAGTCAAACTCAAGTCTGTCTAAATCCAGAGCTTAAACTCTGCAACACAACATTAGTTCCCAATCATCTTACATCCCTTCTAATCCAGTGGGAAATGGCTTAGGAAATGTGTTTAATGACAAAGGCTCATAAAGGGAAAAATAAAACATCCCACTAGACCATTTTCCTCTGTCTTCCAGAGAAAAAGGCTTCCAAAGGCCAACCCAAGAGGAGATCCCAGTATCACCTCCCCTACACGGGAGCTCTTGGTGACCCTGTTCCAAGAAGCAGGGACACTATCCAAGGTCAAGCCAAAGACCTTGTGCTTAGAAATATTTACTGTTTATGAGTTGGACCAAGAAACGCTTTGACAAGGTAATATGGTTAGAGAATTAAATTATAGAATACTGAAAAGGTCAAATTCTTGGGGAGAGGTTTGCTATGATAATTGGATAATGACATTTTACCTAAAACAAAAGAAGTCTGAAGATGAAAAGGTATATGTGGTAAGTTAACTGCAGAAAATGATCATCCACTCCTCTGTTGGTTATTAAAGATTGCAGTTTGCTTTTCATTTCTGGAGCACAGGATTACAAGGTTTTAAAATCTACAGTCTCAAAAGACCACCAACCCATTTATTCTGAAAAGATGACCCCAGAGGAGGGAGGGGCTGGAATTGATTTGTTGAGAGCTCTTTGAGATCAAGTCTGGCTTGTTCATTGCTATAAGTAGTTAATCCAAACTGGCAACAAGGTTATAGATTCTGTCGTACTGTTGACACAGATGCTACCAGAGCTTCTCCAGGTCCAAACTTTAAGATCGTTGTTGAGAAGAGATGAAGGAACCCGCGTGTGTACGTTCTCTTGTTCTTCGGATGGTGCCATTCAAAAGTTTATCTCTCACCAGAATGCTGCTTGCTGGGAGCTCACGGTCACTTTAATCCTCAGAATAAGAGTGAATATTACTCTTATCCAATTTAAAGGGTTCATAATATATAGGTAGGAGGAAAATGGAATCCCCAAGACACTATGACACATGATGTTATTTTCCCACTTGAAAAAAAATGTTGATTCATTGTTGATTGTTGTTCCATAATAAGCAGACCAGTTATGTGCTTAAAAAAAAAGAAAAGAGTGAATAATGGTGGCAAGGAAGTTGCCAGCCAATTCAGTTTTGAGCTGGTGGAGGATGGAGTGTGGAAAGGGAGGGCTGCTGTGCCCATGTACATAATTAATTTAAAACTCATAGATCTCTACTCTCCATCGTTTCATCCTTTTTCCAGGGGAAGCAAGCAAAGGGAAAGGAATAAGTATTATTCAGCTGGTCTTCCGGAGAACACATGACAAAAACCCAACTTAAACTAGGTTAGGCGAGAGGGGAAGAGGATTAATTTGCTCATGTGATCCAAATGGCAAGAACGGGCATAAAGCGGTCTTAAAGGCTCTGATCCTTTCAGAGCCCTCCAGCTCTTGTTTCTGCTTCTCTCCAGAAGTCAGTTTCATTTTCAACTACTTCACGCTAATTCCTTCCCAAGGCTAGAACAAAGGCTGCCAGTGAGTCTTGGCCCCAAGTTTTTCCAGCTTTAATAATGTGGTAGATGATTTGCAAATATTATTGCAGTGATTCCTTCCACTCCTATACACAAAAACCCCTGCAATATGATTTTGTCGTTCCCTCCATTAAGAGGTGAAGTATATTTCCTTTCGTCTTAAATCTAAGCTAGCCCTGTGATTTACTCTGTCCAAAATACAGTAGAAGTAATGTTGTTTGGTGTCCAACTTTTGGCATCAAGTGACCATGAGCTTCCATTTTTGTCCTCATAGAGTGCTCCCACTGCCATGAAAGGAAACCCAGGATGGAGAGATTGGCCCAGAAACTGGCCAACACCAAGCCCTTAAATATACGGTGGATCCATCATGGAGCCTTTAGCCCCATTCAAGCCACCAGCTGACTTTAGCAACATGAGAGAATGTATTTGAGACCAGCACAAGACCCACCCGGGTAACCCACTGAATCGTGAAAATAATGTCACTGTTATATCAAATCACTAAGTTTGGGGGTGGTTTGCTATGCAGCCATAGGTAATTGATAGAGGAGAAATGCCTATCTTTAGACCAATCCCTGTGCCCAGAGAAAAAGATTTATCTTCCAAGATGTCAGGTCCTTTTGGACCACATGTCAGAGTGAAAGATAAGGAAAAGCAATTCCCCCAAAAGAAGGATGATGCTTTTCCCAGGGCAGAGAGGTTGGTCTGGGAAGACAGATAAATGCCTACTACTGCGCTATAGCACTTTACAGTTAGTAAATATCTTGGTTGAATTTCACAATTATCCAATGATGTGACAAGATCAAGTATTCAAATATTACTAATGAGGAAACCAAGGCTCAGAGAGGTTCCAAGTCTTTCTCAAGGTCAGAGAGCTGTTATATAGCAAAGCCAGAATTCAAATCTAACACTTCTGATCTATGTCTAGTACTCTTTCCTTAAAAGCAGTCCTGGGATAAGGAGGCAGTTATCCAGTCCAATAACAGCTATTCTATCCAAAGTGGAAGACGGGTGGCCAGTCGAGCCTCTTAGCCAATGTCCAAGGCACACGACCAGCATCACACTCTCCTCCATTCCAGGGCCTCCATGTGAATGCATGGAATCCATCGGCCCAATGAATTAATAGATCCATCCCCAGTGACGAACCTGAGGAATAAGCAAACAGGAGGAAGGAAGAATAATAAATCACAGGAATAGGGAGCCCCATTAGATTAAGGTACAAGACTGCTGCTGCATTTCCAAGGAAAATTATTTCAATTCAGACTGAAAATGGAAGCCCCTTCAGTGGGAGCCACAGAGGAAGAATCCTTTCCGTAGTATCACCTAGTGCTGGGCCCGCCCTCCAAGATGACCAGAAGTAGAGTGAACATCCACATGTCCAACATCTTCACTGCAACAAGCCCCTTCTATTTTTTTTCTCCATGAACACTAGGCTTTGAGAGTTTAGACTTCCAAATATACTGTTTATTATTATTATAATAATTATTATATATTATTATTATTATATATTATATATATTATATATATAATATATATATTATAATTATTATAATATAATAATACTGATTATTAATTAACAATTTATTTCCTGGGTTTTTCTATATCAAAGACATGTCTGACTGCAAATTAAACAACCTAATCAGCATGAGCTGTTACCACACTGAGCTGCTGTAATTTCAGCCAAAAGCAAAGAAAAATTTTAGTTTGCATACTTATCCACAGTTAGATTTCATGGGCTATTTCGGTTAAACTTCTTTTAAATATTGAGGAGAGTATAAAGAACTCTCATTAATTGAGGAGAGTATAAAGAACTCTCATTAATACCTTCTATGATTTATGAGGGTCCATGCCACTAAAAAGAAAAAAGAAAAAGAAAAGCATAGTGAAAAGAAAAAGAGTCAACACTGTTTGATTGTCAATGAGTCATAAGTATTCAAGAATTATATACATACATATATATGTCTATGTGTAGAGAGATTGAAAGTTTTACTTAACATTTCTCTCACTGCTTCAAAACTGTGGAAGAGAAGATTGTAGACTTATTCTTTATTGAAATGGCCACTCTGGCCACTTCTCAAGAGAATTTGAGATAGTTTTAAATAAAATAGTTCTATATAATAAATGGAAAAATAAAATTAAGATCATAAAATGTACATTTTAAAACTGGAAGACAGGAGGGGAGAAAAAAATTAATCAAAAACCATGGCTAATTTAATTACATTGATCAATCAATAAATTAACCTCTGAGCTTCCTTGCAGCCAAGGCAAAAGTTAAGAATAGGAAGTATATTTCTAGGGTACAGAGCATATCACCATATTAGGGAAAAAAAACTATCAAAAAGAGAGCCTTTTGGGGAATCCTCCTGCACTCTCAGTGGGAATGTAAATGGGTGTAGCCACTATGGAAAACAATACAGAGGCTCCTTAAAAAACTAAATATAGAGTTACCATATGATCCAGCAATTCCCACTCCTGGGCATTTATCCGGAGAAAACTCTAATTCAAAAAGATACATGAACCCCAGTATTCATAGCTGCACTATTTAAAGTAGCCAAGACATGGAAGCAATCTAAATGTCCATTGACAGATAACATGGATAAAGATGTGGTACATATATACAGTGGAATATCGCTCAGTCATAAAAAAAGAATGAAATCATGCCATTTGCAGCAACATGGATGGACCTAGAGATTATCATACTAAGTGAAGTCAATCACATAGAGAAAGACAAATATCATATGATATCACTTATATGTGGAATCTGAAAAAAAATACAATACAAATGAACCCATCTACAAAACAGAAACAGACTCACAGACATAGAAAACAAACCTATGGTTACCAAACGGGAAAAGTGTTGGGGGAGAGGGATAAATTAGAAGCTTGAGATTAACAGATACATACCACTTTATATAAAATAGATAAACAACCAGGTCCTACTGCATAGCACAGGGAACTAACCACAGTCATTTTCCACAGACCCAGAGGTCAACACAGAGACCTTCGCTCTACACACCTGCAAGGGAGGAACAGAGACTGGAGAGCTGAGGGCTGCTCTCACATTTCTCTCAGATCACCCAGAACATTACAAACAAAGTGAAAATAACTGAACAATATGGAGTCCATTTTTCTTAGCATCTCTATGCGAAACTGACTTTCGACAAACTACCCAAATTTGAAATCTAGTTTCTCAGTGCACCATTGGATATGGAAGCTTCAAAACATCAAAAACATGCCACATGATATCAAAGAATTGAGGAAAGATAGCATTCATTTTTTAGAAGAAAACAAAACTTGTGTTACTTCAACGTTTCCAAAATCAGATGCACCCTTTTACTTGCATTTAACTTGATGGTATGCTTTGTAACTGAGAGCACCTTGGAAGTGAAAAAAGACTGGATATCATTTCTCTTTAAATGCCAACATAAAGTCACCACATCTCTTTTCTTAAGAGAAAATATCCTTTGTTCTGAATCTTTCATCTTTCTAAACTTTTTGAAGCTAAAGTGCCCTTCCTTTTAAGAAATGTTGGTGATGGTACACAGTTGCTTTGTAGAAATATGTATATGTGTATATATTCTTTCTAACAAAATTTAAACTTGTCAACTCAATCAGCCCCAAACACTCTTTTGACTGGCCTGTGAAATCAAAACATCTGGGAACCACTGAAGTAGATGATCTCCCGTATCTATTCCAGACCTACTAGTATATTACGTTCTTTCTGCGATCAGATGATTTATTTGATGACTCCTCTCAATTTTTCAATTCATCTGCTTCACTAAAGCATTTCCCTTTTTTAACCAAAGTGGTTAATCTCAGAGGGCTCACCGTGATTTACAGTTTACTTACTAAATACAGTGACTCAGTAAACCTTCTCCAGAACCTCAGCACCCCCAGGACCACAGACGGTGTGACACGCCTCTTTCTGTTCCACTCACTCCCCATCTTGGCTACGTGGGAACATCCTAAGTGTCTTCACAACTTAATACCTCTTTCAAGCTCAGCCTGAGGCTTTGAGATGCCATAAATATATTGGTTCCAGTCTCAGTGAAGCTATTTACAATACCTGTCATCTAAGACAAAGCGCTCAGCCTTTGTCTCTCTGTAGAACTGAGAGTAACATTAGACTCTACCTCATAAGAAAAGAAGGATTAACTAAGCAATTGTGGCCGAAATGCTTAGAAGAGTGCTTGGCACATAGTAAATTCTCAAACGTTCCACAGAAACTTCTGAGACTATTCCTGGTAAACTTCAAATACTCATGACTAATGAAGCCATTGACTATGTACTTCAAAGGAACCATAAATGCTCGTCGTTTGCCATTATCTCCTAGGAAGGCTGACTGACACCACTGGTCACAGCTCTGCATCTGCTCAACAAGCACAAAAACTTGATCAGGTGGCATCTGGTGAAAGTTCAACTTAAATGACTCCTTTGGAGGAAGGAGGAGAGAGATGATAGCTCTTAGCAGCCCATTCTTTCTTCAGCCCTAAATGGCATGCATTCATTTCTCCTTCCCATTCAATCACTCAATCAATCCACAAACAGGGAGTGAGTGCTTACCAAGCTCCAGGCACTGTGCTAGATCCTGAGGACATAAAGAATTAGATACGGCCACTATTCTAAAGAAAGAAGCATCGTCAAAGCCAACTCCTGCGGGAGGGCTTGGATGCCATAGGTTCATTCAAGTCCTGGTGGACAGACACCCAGAAGGAAAGGACAATTTCAGTAGAAACTTTCACAGTCTCTCCTTTAAGGAAACATGGAGATGGTGTCCTTTGCCAATTTTCCCTCCCTGCATCTCAGAAAGTGATACATTGTTGGAAGGAAGCCCTTCTCTCCTGGGGGAGCATTAATAACAGGGTAGCACAGGGCTGCCTCTTCTTGACAGTATCCATTACAGCTACAACTCTGTCAGTGTGCAAACTTTTCAGGTTTTATTTATTCTTCTTCCAGTCACATTGAGAGGACCAGATCACTTGCTATCCTGCTTCTTCCATAGGCTCTTTTTTTTTTTTGCAGATACAAGGCAAAGTGTATAAATCATTATGTAATAGCAGGTTCGTGCAGCTTGCAAAACTTGAAGAGGGAACAAAGGAACAAGGCTGCAGAGCGGCCGTTTAAAGCAGAAATTACGGCAACAAGGGAACCATTGACTAAGACAGCAAGAACACAGCAGCCTGGTGAAATGGCCACGAAAAGGTCATCGTTTCTCAAGCCAGATCTGGGCAACAGGAGCTGATCCCTTCTCTGCTGACTCTCGCAGCTCAGCATGTATTTCCAGCAGCCTCTAACGGACTTGCCATGGTTGATAGCCAAAAAAATATGGGAGCACCCACTTGTCTGCCATTTCAGCTTTGTGACAGCTCCGTGATCCTTAAAAACCTCATTTTGGAGATACGAGGTTTGCCTTTGCTGTTTCTTCTGCTATATACACAACCAGTGAGCAGAACATAATGCAGACACCAGCCCCACGGACTTCTCAGGCTCCTTCTAAGTTTCTGAACACATAGAAATTGCCACTTGTCATGGTCTTTCAGAGGAAAGAGAAGGCTAAGCCATATGTATTTGTTTTTTGGTTTGCAGCTCTCAGAGTGTTGAAAAAGAAGAAATATTGTACCATAGTTACAAAATTATAACATATTTTAAATGCTTATGTTTCACAAGTTGTCAACAGATCAAGGGGTATAATTTTAATATTATATGATGAATGTCTTCTTATAGTCTTACCAAAGTAGCTCAAGGATTACGTGTAGAAACATGTGGCAATGACATCAGAGTCTAACCCTGAGGCCCTGGACAAATGTAAGACCCTCCTGGCTTCCTCTGCAGAGTTGTTAGCCATGACTGGAAGGCGCCCTCCAGAGTCTGCACTATTAACTCACTTGAGACCTGTGTCTACCTCCTCACTCAGATGTCTTCACTTCTTTTTGTGCCTGGAGCCGAGCCCAGAGGAGGTACTCAACGAGACCATGGGGTGGGTGTCTCTGTGTCTTTGGGGAAAGACAGGAGTGGCTGTTACAGCTGCACTCAAATGACATCAAATCTCTATTGATTGGACTCATTGTTCCTCACGGTTTTATTTCTCAGATTTCCAAGAGGAACCAGAGGAAGGCAGACTGCAGAGCTGTTTCCTACAAGAAATGCATTTACATTGGGGCCTGACTCCCCCATGCAGAAGGTGGTGGGCAGGGAGAGGTTATGGGGCCAGAGTGAGAAGGAAGGAGCTGTAGCCAAGTACCCAGCACCGTGTACTGCCCCTCAGAGCATCCGAGCCTGTGAAGCCGACACCTTCACTGGAGAGGTGCAATCTGTTTGTGGCTGAATTTTTTATCGGAAACAGTGCACCAGGTGGAGTCTGCGTCCTGGGGCATAGACACTCCACAGCAGAGAGAAGCCTGCACAAGCAGGGTGTGGGGCTCTCTGATACCCAGGGGAAAGTGTTCAGACATCTCGGGATTCAAAGCACGTTTATCTAGATCTCTGAGAGGCAGAAGGCAGTAGCCAACATCTAGATTACCTGAATCGCACATTTCCTGGAGAAAACCTTCCTCTTTCCCTTTTCTTTTTCCACAATTTGTTCCCTTTCTTTTCATCTCCTCCACTTTCTCTCCTTGGCTCCCTCCCCCTACCAACTACCCTCCAATCCAGTGAATCTCGGACTGGCAAGGAGTGAGTGGGTTGGTCATCTCAGTAAGGGAAACCTGACAATCTCCATTTTCCTGGAGGTTGGCACAAGCCTGACCCAGCGGTGTGACAACCAAAGAACCAGCAAGGCCAGCATAGCAGGGAGGGAAGGTGGAAGAACCATGGGCTATCATCACCCCTAGGGGCCCTTTCCTATGTCCACTCACTGGCTTAAGGAAGCAGAACCTCCCAACATGAATATCCCAACCCCACACCTCTACTCACCTTGCCTTGCTATGGGGGTCATCTCATCCCACAGAGAGAGCCATGGTCCCCAGGCATCCCACTTGCCTCAGCTCTGCAACAGCAGCAAGGGAATCTCACACCAGCCTCTGCTCCAGCTGGACTGAAGGCTATGCGGCCAAATCTTACAGGTAAATCCTAACAGCTATCACTCTTGCATATATTCATCCATTTAGCAAATGTAGATTGAGCGTCTGCTCTGTGCTAAGTTCTAGGAGGGCATGCAGTAAAAGTTTGTTGAATTAATAAACGACTGAATAAGATACCATCCTCTCCTGATGAGTTACGGAATGTACAAGTGTTTTATAAATCTTATTCCATTTATTCTTCTTTGATTTCAATTGATCTTTACAAGAAACTTGTAAAAGGGGTATTATTATAAGCAAGAGAGCAAACCAAGCTTAGAGGACTTAAATTTTTTCATCATGCAACTAATGGTTTAACCAGGGTTCATTCAGACCACTTCTTTTTTTCTTAAGGCAGAGCCTGGAGCAATGCTTGGCACAGAATAAAATCTTCTCAGTTAATATCGACCAAGTCATTTAAGTAGAGCCAACGTCACCACGTGCCTTTGTCAAGTCAAGTGTCTGCTCAAAGACAAACTATCTCATCAGATAAGTCAAGGACCAACCCCTGCTCTGAAAATCAGAAAGAGTGTATTTTTTTCCACAGGATTTCTAGACCTTACAGCAATAGGAACAAGCCCAGCCTATCCAGATCTCCTGCAGGGATGACTGCTTGTTATCAAGCCTAATATGCTGAGATGCTCCCATTTCATGTACCAAAGAATTCAAAAGAGGACAGTTTTATATCTGAGAACTTTAGACTTTCAATGGTGGTACTAAAAGTCATTACTCTTAAGAAAGATATTGAAGCCAAAGTAAAAAATAAAATAAAATAAAAATTAAAGATATACAACATGAAGGGTCATAAAAGCAAATGTCCCAGATTCCTGATAAGGAAGGTCTTGGGTTATTGTCCCCATGAACTTCCTTTATGTTATGGATCAAAGCTTTTTTCTGCACCGCTTAATGCCCCAGCAAAATCTTAAGGCCATGCTTCCTACCGTAAACTATCTTTCTCACCCTTACAGCGAAGGATTTTCTTCTAAGGCCACCATTCACCCAAAGACACATACTCCTCCCCAGCACCTCACTAAATCTGGAGTAGAAGGCAGCCTTGGGCATTTCCTTGTCTTTGTCCATAACTGGGAGACTCTATTCTCCTTTGATACTTGGCAAGTCCCTCTAGATGCCCAAATCTCTTCATCCATCCATGAGCCAAGCAAAAGGCTCGCCCTAGTTTCCTCCAAGGAATCCCTTTGGTCCAGACCTCTTCTCTCCAAGTACAACCCTTAGGCTCTTATACCACCTGACGTGTCTGGAAATTAAGAGCAAGAAATTAAATGATACAGCCTGTGCAAGTTATCTGTTGCTGCATAGTAAACAGCATCAAGGTTTAATGACATACAATAATAATCATATGATGCTCACAGATTCTATGAGTCAGGAATTTGAAAAGAGCACAGAAGGAAAAGTTATTTTCGCTCCATGGTGTTTGAGCCTTCAGCTTTGCTGGCTCCAATGGCCAGAGGAGTCTAGAACAGCTGGGGCTAGAACAGTTGAAACAGAAATCCTCCTCTATGATTGCTTCTTCATTCACATGTCTGTAACCTGAGTTGAGATGGTGAAAGGACCAGATAAGCTGGAACTCTTGACCAGAGTACCTACATGTGGCCTTGCCAGCCTACATGTGGCCTTGCCAGATATCTCAGGGTAGCTGGACGTTTTACATGGAAGCTGAGGGTTCCAAGAGCAAATGTTCCCAGCAGTACAAGGAGGAAACTGCATGGATGATTATGACCTGGACTCAGAAGCTATCTCTTCTGCTGTATTCTATTTGTCAAAGCTGTCATAAGCCTACTCAGATTCAGAGACATAGACATAGACGCTACCTCTCAATGAAAGGAGTGAGAAAATTTTCAGTCGTGTTTTAAAATCACTGCAGTTCTAGCTCTAACCACAAATTATTTACATTCTTCCCGCGTGCAAAATACACTCAGCCCCCTCGTAAGACCTCCTCAGAGTTTCATCCCATTACTGCATCATCCTCAAGCTCAAGGTGCTGAATGTTATCTTCTAAATCAGGGGCACATGCAAATGAGGCTCTTCAAGTTCAGTGCCTTGGCTATAGCTTCTCTTGACCTGAAAACCTGTTAACAAAAGAGCCTAGTTATATGCTCCATGCTCCCCCACCAACACACACATAATGGTGAAACAGGCATGAGGTCATGAATATAGACACTCTTGTTCAAAAAGGGGGAACACTAGAGACACACAGCCATCACTGATCAGTCCATGGCAATTCTGCAACCCAGCCAGGCACATGTCGCTAGTTCCTTTTCCAGGGCTTAGTCCTGCTCTTTGGGAGTGATTTCCCCGAGCTTTTGACTCTGCCCTCTGAGTCATCCTTCTTGTCCATCAAAGCTGCCATTGACTATAGCTGAGTAGTTTCTCCATCTGCCTCCTGCCTACAGAGTTGGGGAGGGAAGGGGCAAAGGTCTCTTTTCATTTTGTACTTTTTCATTTCCTTTCAATCCAATCTGGTATGATTCCGTTAAAAACTTTATGGGTCTCCTATGATCAATTTAAAATCTACTCCATTAGACAGAAGCTACATTCACACATATCTTCAAGAGAAACATTTCTCTTTCCTGGGCTCCCTATAAGGTCACTGTGGGATGAAGCCATTAATATTCTTAGGGTCTGTGAGACACATCCCTAAAGTCCTTAGCAGATTTTTGTCTATTTGAAAGTGTCTATGAGGCATCATGTTAAACCATTCTGAAGTCTTACCCAAAAAGGGAGGGTTTTACAGTCACATTCTTGACCTGAGACCACATTTTCCTGACAGTGGGCTGGATTTAAATTTTCCCCTGGGGTTCTTTGTTTGAGAACATTTCTCTGGGTGGAAAAACTGTCCAGAGTCTTTTATGTTTGCTACAAATTCCATTCAAAAACTAAACAGTTTATTCTTTAACTCATCTTTCTCCACCCGCATTTGATCTGATCAAAAGCATAACAAAGAAGCCAAGTGGCCCTTCCAACATTCTGCCTAGAATTCTCCTTAGTCATATCGAGTCCATTAAGTACGTTATCGATTCCCGTATTATCACAGGTCACAGTGTTGACCAGCTTTCTGCCATTACAAAACAAGGCCCCTTTTTGCTTCAGATTTCAGTAACATTGTGCATATTTTCCTTCCAGCCCTCACATCAGTCTCCACAAGTCTGTCAGGCTTCTGCTAACAAGTTCCTCAAGGCCCTTCCAGAGTCCACCCACCATCTAGTCCCAATGCTTCTCTTTTAGGTTTTGTTTTAGGTTTTGGTTACAGTGGCACCCCACTTCTAGGTACCACAGTATGTTCTAACTATCTATTGTCATATAACAAACTACTGAAAACTTAGTGCTATAAAACAACACTGATCTTTTATGTTCAAGGATGCTATGGGTCAGGAATTAGGAAATGGCACAGCAGTGGTGGCCCTTCTCTGGTCCACAGTGTCTGAGTCCTTAGCTGAGATGATTCATAGGACTATGGAGGCCTCAACAGCTGGAGGTTAGGAGGATTCAATTCCAAGAGAGCTTCTTCACTCTGATGACTGGAGCTTGGGCTCTAATGGTGGAAGGCAGGTTTGGCTGAGACTGACTATGAGAAAAGCTATTTCTAGCCTCTCTAGCATGACAGTCTCAGGGTTGGATTTTTTCCAGGGCAGCCCAGGACTCCAGGAACAAGTGTTCCCAGAAGCCTAAAGCCTTTCATGACCTAGACTGGGAAGTCACATAGCTGTACTTACAGTGGACTGTATTGTCAAAGCAGGTGCAGGAGTGCCCAGATTTAAGAATAAGGGACACAGATCCCATCTCTCAATGAGAGAAGTTCTAAGAATTTGCGACCATGTTTTGAAAATTCCAACAGCATTTATTGCCAAATATGTGGTCAGCAATAAAAATGAAGAAGTTGGAATGAAGAGGTTACTTGACTAGTTTATGATAATTGCAAGGTCCATCATCATCCATCTGAAGAGATATGGGACCAAATCCAAGGAATCTGAAGGGCTGAAATAAATCTTCATCCCACAGAGGCAGAAATCAAACAGAAACCTTAAGAGGAAAAAAAATCATAAAGGGAAGATGGATTTTCAAAAAAAAATCAAGACTACCTCTTGCCAAAAGATGTGTAAAAGAGAGAGGGCAGAGAGGGTTATGGAGAAATGTAGGGCAGGAGGGAGGAAAGTCATGCGAGTATTCATATGCCATGAGTCTTCATCTTTAAAGAGAAAAAAATCACACAAAAATCGGTTTGGTTCTTTTTGTTTTGTGTTTTGTTTTGTTTCTGTATGCTTTTTGTTTTGTTTTGTGATTCTATGTAAGGAAGATGTCCTCCTATAATACCAGAAGAACAAGTAAAAAAATATTTGCTAAGACTTAAGTAATTAATTGAGACCTTGGAAGAACCTTCTTATCAGGAAGGGTGATGGAGAGCAGTTGGGTCAGGCAGTGTGGTGCTGTACTAAAGATAGTGCGCTGGGAGTTGGGGAACCTGGGTCCTAATAGGGGCTGCATCCTGATATAGATGAAAACAACAGATGTGATTAGACTAAGGTGATCCCAGGAATCAGAGTTTCTCAATCTAAGGGCCCATGTAAAACCAATATTCCATGAGTATATAGAGCTATTCCACTACTAAAATCAGGCAGTCTTCCAGGTCACATATGATTAAGTTAAAGTATGATATTTTCTCAATTTAAAAGCTTTATCCCATAATTTTTTTAAGCCATGGGTATATTTTTTACTACTTTTCTCTACTCATAGATATCTGATTTATTAAACTCAATATATCACAAAGTAGTATATTTCATGATGTTCCAAAATGTACCATGAATTTCAGATACTTCACTGCTGGATCAAGCTTAAGAATGATCTTAGCTCTGATACGGTATATTTGAGAGTAAGATGTATTCTCATTCTTTTATTATTCCAGAACTGTGACCTGGCACAAACTGGTACTAGCAAGAGAATAGATGGAAATAATAGATGGAAAAGATATTCTTGGTGAAGGCAGGAGACTGGCTTGACCTCTCAGGGAGAATTTTAGATATCTGTTTTGGATAAAGTTATCTATTTAGTACTTCTGTCAGCATCCATCATCCCATATCTCATAATGAAGATAGATAGATAGATAGATATAAATATCTCCATTTGGACGACTGTAATAAAACTACCATAGACAACATTTGCAAACATTTGTCTCTCACAGTTCTGGAGACTGAGAAGTCTAAAACAGCAGTCCCCAACCTTTTTGGCACCAGGGACCAGTTTCCTGGAAGACAATTTTTCCATGGATGGGGGTTGGCAGAGGATGGTTCAGGCAGTAACGTGAACAATGGGGAGCGATGGGGAGCGGCAGATGAAGTCTAGCTCGCTCGCCCGCCACTCACCTCCTGCTGTGCAGCCTGGTTCCTAACAGGCCACAGACTGGTACCAGTCCACGGCCCGGGGGTTGGGGACCCCCAGTCTAAAATCAAAGCTCTGGCAGATTAGATCTGATGAGGGCCCTCTTCCTGGTTCATAAATGGCTGTGTTCTTGGTATGTCCTTATATGGCAGAAGGGGGCAAGAAAGCTTTCTGGAGTCTCTATCATAAGGACACTAATCCCATTCATGAGGGCTTAACTCTCATGACCTCATCACCTCCTAAAGACCCCCATCTCCTAATACCCTCTCCTAATATCATCTCATTAGAAGTTAGGATTTCAACATATGAATTTGGGGGGGACACAAACTTTCAGTCCAAAACATATATGTAATTGCTAATATTACACTGTATACCAAAAATCCTTGTAAGTTTCCTACTTGCAGATAGACAGAATATTGGGAAACAATTCTCCATGAGTCTGTGGGTTTATCACATTTCTGAACATCTTGAGAAGACAAACATTGACTACCCTTGTCCTAGACTATCTTTTCAAGAATATTTGTATAGTGAACAGCCTTGGAAAATAGAGGTAGTTTCTGTCCCTCCATAGCAGAGGGTAGGTTTGCTTACTGTCCAGAATAATAAACATTTGGGTTGCCTAACTTAGGGATTCTGTTGCCATAACACACTCCACTGTGTGTGCAGTTGTCATCAGGCTCCCATCATGTGACACTGTGGGAATTGGGGCTCAGGAAACTGGTGAAAATGCTGATATTTGGGTTACTGTTATTACTATGAGTAATAAACCATCCTTTGTTTCTGACCCAGGAGTCTCATCTCTTCAGCCAGCCTCCATGAATCTATGGCAGGCTAACCTCTTATCTTGCAGATAGAGTGAAATTTCAGACCTTTCACATTTCTTGACACAGATTGCCAACCTATCAGAGTTTTCTGCCAAGGAAAAGTGCTTTGCTGAACGTTCATAGCTAAAATGCCCACTTTCTTTTAGTTCTCTATGTTTCTCTATAGGGCCTTAACTATGCAAACGTACTGAGCAATTCTTCCTCTTTAAGAACAGTAAGAGGTGTATGCAAAATGATGTTCACTGCAGCATTGTTTATCACTGTAAAAATTTAGAAACTGCTGAACTCCCTAATAATAAGATACTGATAAATTTGTGGTACAGCCCTATAATAAAGGTTGTGAATCAAACAAGAACTGTATCCACAGATGTGTGTCTGTTTATATGGTACAACATTCACAATGTGTCATGTGGAGGAAAAGCATTATGAAACAGAAGTGCTCCCATTGTAGTATCAAGAGACATGTCTTTTTTTTTTTTTTTTTTTTTGGTACACGGGCCTCTCACTGTTGTGGCCTCTCCCGTTGCGGAGCACAGGCTCCGGACGCGTGGGCTCAGCGACCATGGCTCACGGGCCCAGCCACTCCACGGCATGTGGGATCTTCCCGGACTGGGGCACGAACCCGTGTCCCCTGCATCGGCAGGCGGACTCTCAACCACTGCGCCACCAGGGAAGCCCAAGAGACGTGTCTTTACACAGAAAAAAACTCCAGAATGATATATACTAAGATATTAATGGCAGATATGCTGGATGGGGAAATTCAGAGCTTTTATCCTCCCTTTGGCTTACCCATGCTTTGTCAGTTTTCTGCAATGAACATGTATTTCTCATTGTTCACAGATGGAGAAAAATAACATGATCAACACCTCTCTTCCTTCAAGCCCTTTTTAAAAAGGTTTTCAAGCTCCAGAAGAAATGGTAGTATGACAAACGTGAGCAGTGGTAGTAGGGAGGCCGCTGTGGGTAACTGTTAAGAGCCCAGACCCTCTGCTGAAGTTGTGGGGGAGAGTGGTATCTGCAGTCTGGTCAGAAGCACAGACTCCACAGTCAGCTGGTTCTTTTCTACTTTGACTACTTATCCTCTAAGCAACCCTGCTGCTTTTGTGATAAGACCCATGTTCTATCTTGCCCTGGCTTTATTGGAATAACCCTTCAAGATTGCCAGGATTTTAATGTGCTTGAAAAGCAGATCCAGATATATACCAAGTAATAGCCCCGCTCTCCACCTTCCTTATCTTCAGCAGAAATAGCTGTACTATCATGACTCCAAAGCCAGCTCTCTGCCAGCTGGCTTCATTTACACATAAAGATTATTGTCAATATGTTTCTTTCTGACCCAAAATCTGAAATTCATTTCTACTCTGGTCAAGCGTCTTCAAATTGCCTTGTACTGTTACGATTAGTTCCCCATGGATGCAAAGATCTAGCTCTCCCAGGATAGCAGTATGTAGGGTGTTTGGAGGTATGGTTCCTGACACTGAAGTATAAGATATACTAAAGTTTTAGTACTAATACTTAGGTTTGAATTCTGTTATTTACTGCCTCTTTGTCCTTGGGTAAATCAGTAGACTACTTGACTTCCTCCTCTGTAAAATGGGCATTACGGCTCTGTCTACTTCATAAGTAAATGGGTTACTATAAACTCAGTGACCCAAAGACCAGAAAAATCCTAAATGTATCCTTAAGGACGTTGCAGACCTTTTATTATAAGAACTAAGCATCTTCACTTCTGAAGGACCCATCCCGGCTTCACATCAAACCTATTAATTAAATCATAGCAACTTCCTATAATAAACATAAGTATACACGTGACTATAAATAAGTACTTGCCACAAAAATATCTTGAAGGTGAGTTTTACAATTTTGCCTTTGACATTTGGTTACAAGTCATTTACCATTGACTAAGGCGGCTTAATGATTACCATGCCTATTCAGGAATTCTTGTCAAGTGGATAAAAAATCTAGCCTACAAATTGTTCTCAAATGTCATGAAATTTTTATGAATACTAAATTTAATAATGAATAAGTTAGCATGTTATATTTGGTAAACAATTTTGATTTTGTAGTCGTCTCTTCCTATTTTGCAGCCAACACAGTTTGGGCTCCAAACTATGGTTTCAAACATTTCTTTCTGTCAGGCCCAGAAAAGCGTTTAGGCCCCAGACAGTGTGCCTAGAATGCCCAATAGATAAACAACTAGGTGCCCCAAGGATGCCCCCTTCCCAGAGTTATGGTAGAGTAGTGTTCCATCAGGGATGCTGGTTAAAATGTAGATTCTTTGGATGGACCTAGAGATTATCATACAACGCGAAGTAAGTCAGAGAGAGAAAGACAAATACCATAAGATATCACTTATATGTGGAATCTAAATATGACACAAATGAACATATCTACAAAACAGAAATAGGCTCACAGACATAGAGAATAGACTTGTGGTTGCCAAGGGGAGAAGGGGGTGGGGAAGGGAAGGATTGGGAGGTTGGGATCAGCAGATGCAAACTATTATATACAGGATGGTTAAACAACAAGATCCTACTGTAGAGCACGGGGAACTATATTCAATATCCTATGATAAACCATAATGGAAAAGAATATGAAAAAGAATGTATATATGTACAACCGAGTCACTTTGCTGTACAGCAGAAATTGACACAACATTGTGAATCAACAATTCTTCAATAAATTTTCTTTTTTAAATGTGGATTCTCGGGCCTCACTTGACTCTAGTGAACTAGAACTTTTGGAACATACATTTTTAATAATCTCTTCAGGGGATCATTTGCATACCAACATTTGGGAACCAATGACCTGGGCCCATGTACGGGGAAGGTAAGAATGGCCAACTTTGCCCCACAGTGACCTCTCTGCAGGCACTCAGCCAGCAGGGCAGAGCGACCTGCAAGTTAAGGAAAAACAGGCAGCAGCGTACGTGCCTCGATGGAAACCGAATTCCATTTTTATAGAACTAGCATAAGCGCTCTGTATGCGGCATTCAGCCCCCAAATGTTGAGTCAAGTTCCTTTTTTCAAATGGGAATGAATAATTTATAATCCCATTGTGTTAAATCCAAAATAATAAGCCTGTCTCTTGAAGCAGTGCCGAAGTCCACACTTTGAGGACATACTCATAAATCCTTAAGCACTTTGCTAACTACTAGTTGAAAAAAAATGTATGAAATGGCTTTTGAGAAACACTGAGCTGGGGTTCTGCAAAAGTGTGATCTGGCATGCATCTGCAACACAATTGCCCAGGACTTGTTAAAATACAGATTCCAGGGTCCCACTTAGGACTTTTCAAATCAAAATGTTAGCAACTGGGGCCCTGAAACCTGCGTGTTTAAGAAGGGCCGCGGGTGACTCTTCTGCTTCCGGATTGATTGATAGCTTTGCCTATGGGGCCCAGCTTTGTGCGGAACCCCGGGGACTGATTTCTACCCTGAGTCAGCTCTGTCCTTTGGGTGGAGCTGTGGCCTCCGCCAAGAGGTCAAGCCTATTCCTGGGGTCACAAGCATAACCCCTCCCTTCCCAGAAAATACTAAAGGTGTAAAAACTGTCAACTGATCTCCCAGATACCAGAAAAATGCCCAAGTATCCTCTAGAGAATCCCTCCCTGATCCCAGGAGCCATTTCCCAGGTGTTTCCAAAGACAGAGGCCACCTCATGGACTGCGTGCTGCCTGGAAGAGGGGAGGCCCAGAATGGGGGAGGGGAAGCACTATGTCTCAGCTCTCTCACTTCTGACCCATTCACTTCAATTGGACAGCCTAGATTTTGGTCCCCAATTGAGTCAACTTCACCTCATTTGTCTGGATGACCTCACAACAAGTGAAGCAATTTTCACCTCCATCAGTCAAGACAGTGACTCCTGAGGTGTGACTGGCCACAAAACCACCACGAGGACTTATGCCCTCTCAGGAGGGAGCTTAATGGACCCAGAGAAGTGATTTAGTTTTATAGAGTAGTTGCCACACTTACAGGTCTGGTACCACGGGAGCAAAAAGCAATTGGTTCTTGCAGGAAGAGTGTTCTTACCACGCGTTCTAGGAGACACTCCTTGGACCACTTAGAATTACCTTCACTCTTAAGGGAAACACCATTTGGCACAGAGATGTTGGTGGGGATAGGCAAGGTCTAGAGGGAGGAGATAGAAAAGCCAGCCTGACACACTGTTATCAGCAACGAGAATGAAGTCTCTTCTGTGAGTCATTTGCTGGGGCTGAGTCCTAATTAAAAGAGAGAGAAGGCAATTCTTTTAAAAAGTTCCTCCTAAAGAGGAAAGAAATCAAAGGGCTCTTTAAAATGGAGCTGCTTCTCCACAGCCCATTTGCAAATACAGAAAACTGACCACTCCACCCCGAGGCCAGAAAAGCAACCAGCGGGACTGGGCCAAGCAGCTTTTTGATAGAGACATGGATACAGAGGACTGTTCCTCTATTATCAAAAAAAAGTGCCAGTACAGTGGTAAAGAGTCAGGAGCCCCTGGCTCAGCGGTGAGGAGGGATAGGGGCCTGGCACAAGCAGGAGAGCTCAGGTCCTGCCTGACAAGGGGGACGGCTCCTCCAGGGTGCAGGTGGCCCACTGGCATATGGGAACATGGACCGGGCTTTGCCAGATCTTCCCTTCTCAGATGATGCTGTAAATAAAATATTGGGTTGGCCAATACGTTCATTTGGGTTTTTCCACAACATCTTATGGAAAACTCCGAACGAACTTATTGGCCAGCCCTCTAAATGTAGAGGCTGCAACTTCTGCCCTAAAGACTAGGGTGACATAGGAGACTCCAAGTTCTCTGCAGACCTCAGGGACTGAAGGAACAAAAGAGCTGTCACCACTGGACTGAGGACTGACCCGTCTGAGGTACCAAGGCCAGTGTTGTATTTGAACCACCTGATGACATGGAGGATTAGTGCTCAAGCAATTAATATAAGCAAAGTGCCCAGCCTCCTGCAGTGAATGCCCTAAGTGGGACTTCCTGAGCCCTTTCACCTCCAACCAGGTGAGCTGGAATTACCCAGAAAAATGCCCGAAGTGTCTGTCTTCCCTTTTCCTTGTCTTAGTGAAATCTTAATCACCCAAAGACCCAGCTCAAATGTCACCTCCCCCTGGGACGCCCTGCCTGATGCTTTCAGCGGAATCTAATCCCTTCTACCCTCCCTCCTCTGTGTCCCACAATAGTCCAGATAGATTCACCAGCTAGAGAGCAAGGCGACACATGCTACAACATATTCGGAAAACCATGAGGGCTGGGGTCAGAGGTCTGATGGAGATCACCATCATGCAGCAATTATCATGGGCTTGGTATTTCACAGCCATCGCCTTATTTTTTATCTCATGTGCTCTGAGATAGGTAGGCATTACTCTCTACATTTTACAGAGAAGAAAGTGAGACTCTGGGAGCTTAGGTAACCTGTCCAACGTCATGTAGCTGGAATGGGAGAGCTGAACTTGACTCCAGTCCTGGATCACCCAGAGCCTGTGTTTTTCACACCCCAGGGCCCAACCTAGCACATAAACATTTGTAATTCAAGAAACAACAAAAAGAGTCTGTAAGATTCTTTAAGAGTCTAAACAAGTAGAATTGTCTAGAAAATGAAATGTGAAGTTCTGTAGAGGTTGGAGTATGTATGTGTGCCCTATGATGGAACCCTAAATAAACAAACATACTGGCATGATACAAGTACCATGATATTTTGTTAATGAGCAAAAGGAAAGTACAGAGCAGCAGGTACAGAGTGCTACCTTTTGTGCAATAATCTGTAGGTTTAAGCTCAGGTTCCCCCAAAAGCAGACCCCAACAAGAATTTGGAAGCCAGTAGTTTATTGGAAGGAAATTCCAGGAAGCCCCATAAGGAGTGGGGAAGTAAGTCAGGGAAGGGAATAAAACTAATAAAGGGTATTATTCACGAACAGGTTTCCACTGGGCAACTGAGGCAGGATCCCTCTAGGGACCTCTGGGAGGCTGTGTGAACATGTGGCAGAGCCCAGGAGAAAGCTTTGAGCTTCTTTTCAAAGAGTGGAAGAGGGGAAGGAAGAGAAGGGGAAAGGAGAAGGCAAGAAGGAAAAGGAGGCAAAACAGGAAAAGGGAGGCGATGGCCAGAGGAAGAGGAGGAAGTAGGGACCATCCTGGCTACCTAGCCACACAGAGCCTAGTAACCATCCCAAATCAAACGCTAATTTTAGAAAATCCATGACTTGGACTGGCTGAGGCTATACTTCCTTCTGAAGGAGAAGCTCCCTGCAGCTGACACAAATGCTTGTGTATCTCATTGAAGGAAAGCTCGTGTCAGTTTTTAATGCATGGTAGCTGCTCAGTCTTTCTTGCCATTGTCAGCTCTGAAATTTCTGAGACCGAGACTCCAGTGGCCATCATGGAGGAAGGTTCAAGTTCCCACAGCCAGTTAGTGACAAAATCAAGGTCAAAAGGCACAAGACACCACTGACAGCCGCTAAGATTCATCCTAGCAGCTTACATACTAATATCCTTCCGGGCCTCTTTTCTTAGCTACTCAGAAGAGCCCGCTTAAAAAGCAACACCACCAAGTCAGGATAATGCCAAAGATAACTTTGCCTAAATGGTGCTTGTACTTGTTTATTTCAGGGTCTGTACCAATGCAGTATCATAAGCCATTGCTCATCTTTTCCTCCACTTGGGCTTATCCTTTCTCTCTTACGTGGCCAGATAGTCAAACAAACTGGTTATTTCCTTCCTTCTTTTGCAACCTCTCAGTTCATGAAAATGTGAACTCCCCATATCTGCTTGGTTACTTTGCTCTATCCTCTGGGGGATCCCAGGCAATACGGTTATGATGTCACGAGCAAGAACAATACTAGGGAGTAAAAACTAGAGGCTACAGGGATGATGGGGGAGCTTTAGCACCCCCATAGGTTGTCTCCATGAGGATGCACTCAGCATCCTGCCTGCTTTCAACCAGCCTGCTCCCTCTCCTACTGAATCCCACACACCTACCCCTGGCACCATCCTGTCTCCATTCACATACTGAGCAAATGGAGATTTTTGAAATGTGTGGACTGCTGGATTCCTAGAGCTAGAAGTTCCCTCCGGGGCCTGTCCATCACCTCTTCCATCTTACAGATCAAAAGATGCACACTCAGGAACTACCCTACCTGGCATGGATATAAGCCAGAGCCTGATACACAGCATTAGGCGAGATAAGGTATGATGCCAAGAGAGTGTGCCACGTCTGGAAATTCACAGAATTCCCAAACCTCAACCTTTAGGAAAAATTCTAGACCTAAAACTCTTTTCCAAAAAAATCCATTTAGATTAAAAATTAACTATTTTGGATGACTATAGTTGTAATCGTTTGTCTTTCATGCCTTGCAAAGCTCTGAGACTTCTACCCCCAAGACTCTAGAGGCTAGATACGAGGAAGGAATTATTCTAGCTCCCACAGCAAGACGGGAACAGAATCAAGACCAAAAGGCGCCTGGGTAAAGAGGACGCTAAATTGGCTTTTAAGCTTTACCTTGCTTCCCCAGCAATCTGGCTCCCTACAGGGCCAGCCTGGTCAGGAGAGGGAGAAGTTTCATGACAGTCTTACTATTTTATTTTACTTTATTTTATTTTAGGCCGCACCATGCGGTTTTCGGGATCTTAGTTCCCTGACCAGGGACTGAACCCGTGCCCCCTGCAGTGGAAGCGCGTGAGTCCTCATCACTGGACCACCAGGGAATTCCCATGACAGTTTTACTTTAAACAGTTAACTGCATATACTACTGTGCTTAATCAGTGATGCAAGACTCCAGAGAGTGGAGCTACATCTTACTTGTCGCTGTATCCCCAGGGCCCCACTCTGTGTCTGGCATACAGTAGACACTCAGTAAGTAGGGCGGATTGAGTGGAATCCACCTGAATCAAGGAGGGAAACTAGTTGAGGTCCTGCTGGGTACCAGACACCAAGCAATGTGATTTATGAGTTATTTCATCCAGCCCTTGTATCCCCTCTAAGATAAGCCTCCTTCCCCTTTTGCGGATGAGAAAACAGAGATTCAATAGAATTGGTAAGTGGCAGAGGCAAGACTCAAACCCAGATCTGAGTGACAGCAAAGAGAATTCTTCCAAATATTCACTGCCATTTTAAAACGTTCTGATAATTTGGAGCATTACACCCTACAAGGTGCTCTGAGTTGCAAAAGTATTTGGGGCACTATGTAATTTGGAATATTAAATAATTAGAAGTTGTGGTGGTTCATCAAAATGTGAGGGTATGTGGACCACAGAAATGATGGTGAGAGTGTTTTGCTGGCTCTCGTTTAGGTGATGGATAGGCAGTTCATGCAGGACCCAGAATGGGAGAGAGCCTTCATGTACACTTACACTTTGAATAAGGGTCCAAGCACTATGCCCCTCCACGTGAATGATGGTTCAGGAGAGAAACACAACAACGCAATTTGCCTCTGTAACTAATTCCTCTTGTCTGTAGCACTGAAAGAGCAATACTTTAGCAGCCAGTGAGTTGGATAATTGGAAATAAGGGCAACTCTGAATAGGCTGAGGAAAGCTGGTTTTTGACAACCTTAGTGCTATTTTTTTATAATCAGTGTCTATGTGCAAAGAATAAAATAAATAAATACAGAAAGGGAAATAAGCAAGCCTTCTTCAGCCACCAACACAGGCAAATCTTTCTTTTTAATGCTATCTTGAAACTCTATTAAATAAGAGTGAAACTCAAATTCTTGGCTTTGGCTAGAATCTTGGAAGTAGGTTATTGAACTAACACTTCTGCAGATCGAGCAAAATTTTTCCAGAATCAATATTCTTCCCAATATAGACAGAGAGGCGAGCAGGCCAGGACTTTTCTGTAAGGATTTTTGTCTTCTGCTAAGCAACATCCAAGCTCCTCTTTGTTTTTGTAGTCACTTGCTGACGGGAAATGCTGGCAGACCTGTGAGCCCAGAGACCCAAAAGACTATGTATCCCGCTCCCCCCCACACACACACCTGCCAGACTCTGCCCCCTCTCCACATTACCCTCATATTTTTGCAATATCAACCATCTCACACCCCAAATCAAGCCAACATCCAACCCACAGTTTAAAAAGCATATCCCCAAGCCCCACAATAAGAATCTGCATTTATACCCAAGGCAATCTCTCATTCTTTGTCTCATCAACTCATTTCTGATTTCTGTGGCCACAGATTTTAAGTGAAAGAGCTATGGGACAAATTACAGACTGGAGTCCTTGATGAAGGAAAACCAGTCCTGGGGCAGGGGTCTTTTACCCATCAGAGATTTTACCAATAATACAACAATTCAGGCATAAAATTTGGTACTGCATATAATATAGAGAGACATATGGAGAATATTCTATTCACTGAAATCTTTCAGGGGCAAACACTGCATTTCTGCTGAAGAAACACCTTGTGAACCTGCTTGATGGTCAAGGGTAAGGCTCCCAGAGCAAGTTCAAGACACAAAGGTGACCAAGAAATTACTCTGCATAAAAAAAAGCAGGAAACCTGGGCTTCCCTGGTAGCGCAGTGGTTGAGAGTCCGCCTGCTGATGTAGGGGACACGGGTTCGAGCCCCGGTCCAGGAGGATCCCACATGCCGTGGAGCGGCTGGGTCCGTGAGCCAGGGCCGCTGAGCCCGCGCGTCCGGAGCCTGTGCTCTGCAACGGGAGAGGCCACAACAGTGAGAGGCCCGCGTACCGCAAAAAAACAAAAAAAACAAGAAACCTGAACTTCCTGAGGAGGAAATCCTGAAGAGGGAGAGAGGAGAGAAGTTGATGTGCCTTGACACAAAAGAAGGAGGGAAAAAAGGAAAAACCCCAGGTGACAGGGTGACCATAGAGCGGCTTTGAGGCAGGAAGTGTCTAATGGGGAATTTTCAACACTGACTTGCCAATTATTCTTAATGAAACATCAGTATTATAACATAGCTTCCTGCTCAGAGACCTTCAGTGGCTTCCTATTGCATCCAGGATACAAGTCAAAGCCTCATCCTGCTATCCAAGGCCCTCCCCCTCCAGGCTGGCTCCAACTGTACCCCAGCTCCTGAGCCAGTACCCATCCATGAGGACACTATGGGCTGATGGATCAAGACACAGTGATGCGGACCTGGTCCAGATGCCCCTACCTTGAGCAACCACTGGGTACCTTACTCTGCTCCAGGGTCAAGTGCAAGGGTCATGGCAACTGACCTTGGAAGGCCCTTTCTTCTCCACACTCCAGGAGGGTACCCAACTCTCCCAGGCCCTCCACTCCCACCAGCCTCTACTCTTCTCACTCTCCTTCCTTATCACTAAATCACACTATTGCTCACTCAAATGACCTTTTCCTTCTTGCCCTGCCCCTCTTTGAGAGCTACCCATCCTTCAGATCCCACCAGGAGTCACACCAACTCAAAAACCCCCAAATGCCACAGCACACAGGCATCACGCCTTTCTGAGAGCTGCTGTGGCCGCCACCACCTGGAATGTTGTTTTTTGTTCTCCCACTGCTTTGCATCGTCACTCAACCCTTCCCTGTGGCAATGTCCTGCTCATCTGGATCCTAAACTCTCTGGAGGCAAAAACAATTTAATTTTATTGTTACCAACAAAAGTCAGTATCACCAACAAACTTTTGTACAGTTCTAAGTGCCAAATAAATAGTACGTAACCAATGAACATTTGTTCATTGAATGATGTCAGTTAACTGGCCTCTCTCTGCCAGGCTCAGGGTTTTTGGCTGAGATCCAAAGGCTCCCTTTAACTTAGAACTTTCCCTTTAACCTTCACCAGCTGGAGAAAAACTTAGTTGCTTTTTCACAGAGCCTGTTGATCCCAGATCTGGGACAGTGAGGGAAACTGTATCAGCCCCAGGCAGGTATTTATATGTGTGCAAGCAAAGCAAAGGAGTGGATGTTCATTGGCAAACTACTTAATAAGGGTAGTAGTTAAGGGTAAATGCTCATTAAGGGTAAATGGATTCCTACAATACCTAGCATCTGATGCCTCACCTACATTGAGGGTCACAAGAAACAGTGATGGGGTGCCTTCCTCCCCCCTCTTCATTTGGGGAAGCCATGTTCTGCCCATAGAATGTGAGCTCTTTGGGAACAGAACCCCAGTTGGTCTGCCTCATTCACCACCGTGTCCCTACACACAGATTAGCCCTTGATGTGTGGGGGGAAGGCCTGCAATAATGAACAAATATGAGCACACTGAGAACCCTGGAGGATGTCCACAGCCTTCTTGCTGACAGCCACTGCCGCATGGTGGCTCTCACGGGGCTTCTCCTGAGTAGCAGTGGGGGGACGGGAGACGGGCTGCTCTTAGGCAGAGCCCCACCACACTGTTCTTATCCCTTTAGATCGGGAGCTCCTTGAGGTCTGGGACTGCTTCTTCCTCATCGTTGAGGCCTCAGTGTCAGCACTGGCCCAGAGAAGGCGTCCAGTGGAAGATGTTAATTGGATGAATGAGGGCTCTAGGACCTGACACACGGGGCCATTCTTTCAATGGCATTAAACCATGTGGGAAAACATCCCATCCATCTGTCAGGCCTCACTGCTCTGGTGGAGGAGGCGTTCTATAACCAGGCCCAGGGACATAATTATCTTTGGCTCTAGAAGATATTCAGTTCATCACTCTTGGCCATCACGGGAACTGGACTGAGTTGGGCTGAGATGCAACAAGACAGATTAAATTCCACAAAGCTGCCTTATTTTTTTTAAGCTTCTCCCTTCCTCTTTCTCTCTCCCCACTCTGTGTCATAGTACTGTAATACTTAAGCTCGCCACATTGGGGTAAACAGGGACTGCTTTCACGTATACCTCTTTGGCATTTCTGCTGGGAAGCAGTCTCAAAAGAGATGTCTCGGGCTTCCCTGGTGGCGCAGTGGTTGAGAGTCCACCTGCCGATACAGGGGACACGGGTTCGTGCCCTGGTCTGGGAAGATCCCACATGCCGCGGAGCGGCTGGGCCCGTGAGCCATGGCCGCTGAGCCTGCGTGTCCGGAGCCTGTGCTCCGCAACGGGAGAGGCCACAACAGTGAGAGGCCCGTGTAATGCAAAAAAAAAAAAAGAGATGTCTCTCCAGCTCACCTCCTCTCTCCCCTTCTTCCTTAATCTGCTACCTGTTCGCGTGCAAAACCTAAACAAGGCTGACTTATTTATTCATTTACTTATCCACTTATTATTTAGGATTGGAGGCTCAGGTGTCATTAATAAACAGAAACGGCAAGTTTGATTTGTATGTCTGTCTGTCCTAAACGTAGCAACAAGTGTTTGCAAAAAGACCAATGCTTTGTTCAGTACAGATGTGGATTTGTCCCTATTGTATGCTTTTACAAAATAAGTGGATAGTTTTAAAGTCAAAAGGAAAAGTTCACTGGGTTACCTCCTCAATGAACCTCAGCCACCCAGGATGGGAGCAGTGTGCGGATGGATTCCATAGGACATAGTCCAGATGGTTCCTGAACCCGAAGAACATGTCAGGTGAGCCCCTCGATGTACTAGGTGGTGTGTTGGAACACACACACACACACACACACACACACACACACACACACACGCACACTATTTCATTTCAGTCCACAACAGATCAGGGTGTGATCTGTAACTCCTTGTGTACAGGTGTGAAAGCTGAGGCCAGGGGCTCACAAATCCTAAGAGGCTAATATTTAAACGCTAATGAACTGGCTCACAACCCAGTCTCTTTCCTCCTTACCTTGGAGACCTGAGATGAAGGGGAGGTCATTGCTGAGTATGTGGAAGTCAAGACAGGACAAGCCCTGTAAAGTAAAGAACACAAACAAGTCCATCATTTGAGGAAATCTCATTTCCGGTACAGCTGGTCCACATGGAGGAAGATGGAATTTTTTCAACGTGAAAAATCTGTAGGAACACTCAGACTGTGACCTGTGAACCACTTGGGGAGCTAGTTAAAATGACATTTAACCAGCTGTTCTGCAACCTGATTCCCCTCTGCCATGGAGCCTGATGAAGTCACAGGTTCCGGGGATTTGGACAACTTTGGGCCGTGATCTGCCTTGGCAGCAGGAGGGGGAAGGGTAGGAGGAGACCACACCTGGGGGAGGTGAGTGAAGGCTGGCTGTCAGGAAGCCCTGCCCAGATGGGAAGGAGGCAGTGTGGAGGTGGCCCAGGCCCCATTTAACAAGCTCTACCTGGGGCCCTGGGCTGTGGAGGAGGACAGAGAGGAGTGCATGGGGCCAGGGAGGGGCTGGAGGCAGGGAGGAGGGGTCAGGAAATGCGAGGTGTGGGAGGTGGAGGGAAGGAGGGAGGGAGCCGATGGGGCCTAAGTTCGGATGGAGGGAGGGAAAGAGGAGCCAGCTGGATGCTGCTGGGAGGCTGAGTGGACGTCCCCATAACGGAAGAGCTGGCCCCAAGTCCACCTGCAGCCATAGGCCCCGTGGTCACATTTCGGATGTCCTTATGTCCCCGTCCCCGAGTTCCCCAACCCCCAGGGACGAGGGTTCCAAACGCAGGGGGAGAGAGGCCACCTGGAGCATTCACCCCAATCAGCCCTCTGAAGCACTCTACCCCGCCTTGTTGGCCTCCAGCCGGTATGGGGGGTGCGGGTGGACAAGGCACTCCACTGAGTGGACCTCTGACCAAGAGAAGCAGATAGGGATGGGGGAGGGTAAGGGACTGACCCTCCTGGGCTGTAGTCACCTCAGGGCTAGCACCAGGGTAGGTGGGTCTGCAGGTGTGGGCGTACCTTGGGGATCCACTTCCACCCAGGGTGGGAGGGCCGGACACTTCAGTGGGGGACTTGATTGTCTGCTGACCAACATGCCCAGAGATCACAGGCGTGGGCGCTGCGGGCACGACGCAATGGAGCCCTGGGGTGAGAGTCTTGTCTGCTCCAGCCCTGGGGTCCAGTGACTCCAATGATGGACAGCGGCCAGAGCTCAGCCAGGCAGTCAGGTCATCCTCACATCCAGTCCTCTGACCACTGGGCTCCATGGTCACATTCAGGATGTCCTCATGTCTCCGTCCCCTGACCACTGGACCCTGAGGCCACACCCAGGATGTCCTCACATCCCCATCCTCTGACCTCTGGCCCCCGGAGTCATACTCAGGACATCCTCACCTCCAGTCCACTGACTACTGGACCCCAGGGTCACACTCAGAATGTCTTCATATCCCATCATCTGACCACTGGATGCCATGGTCACAGTAAAGATGACCTCACATCCCCTGTAAGGGTCTGGTCCCCTCAGGCTATGGACCCCAAGTCCGGCAGTGCTGTCCCCACAGACGGGCTCCCTCTGGAGCTCGAGGCTTGCTGCCCTGCTGGGGTTTGGGCCCGTCAGCTCCGGGAGGTGGCTCCTCCCACACCCTCACAGGAGTGGGTGTTTAACGTCCAATCAGGGCTCAGAGTATTTGAGTGCGAGCCCGAGGCTCCCGCGCGAAGAGACGCGAGAGGGGGTCGGAGGAGCCGCCGGGGACTCTGCTGGATTCCGAGGTCGCGGTGAGGACCCCCTGCCTGTCTGAGTTCAGAGTCTCCGGGTGGGGTGGGGGTCGAGGTTGGTCCACGCTCCCCCAGGCCTCAGCTCCTCCTTCCTTGCAAGGCCTCAGCGGCTGGAGGGGCAGCAGGAGGGGCTGGAGGGCCGGGGCTGCGGGGGAAGCGTCCACTCGCAGACTCTCGTGTCCGCCACACAGAGGGTGGGAGCCCCGCTGGGTCAGAGCCCTGAGCCCTCAGAAGCCCCTGGGCTGCAGCTCCCGGAGCTGTCACAAGCCCACCGTCTCCCGTGCCGCTGGCCGAGTAGGCAGGTCAGGTTGGGGTTGGGGAAGAACTTGTTGACTAAGGTCTCCTGTCCTGTCCTTAGGCTGTGGCGATAGGGCCATCAGGGCGAGTCGGTATACGTGAGCATTTGGGGGGCCGGTGAGAATTAAGGAGACCCAGCGAGCATTTGGGGGGCTTGGAGAGTGTTTGGCGAGCCCAGTGAGCCCTCGTGGGGGCCTAGTGAGTGTTCAGGGCCTGGTGAGCACTTAGAGAGCCCAGCAAGCGTTTGAGGAGCCCTCTGAGCGTTCAGGGCCGGGGGAGGAGGAGAACAGGAATGTCGGGTGGGTTTGCCGGCTGTGTGCACGTCCATCCGTTCATTCACCTGAGAACTATGTCCTGAGTGTCTATGTGTGTCGCCACCTGCAGATGTGCATGGGGACAGAAGAAGCCTGCCTGCGTAGTCACAGGTTGGTGGCTCAGGTGTCTCACCTGGCCAAGGTGGGTGAGTGGGACTGGAGCCTTAACTTATCCTAAACCTGTGTGTTTTGTGAAGCCCTCTCCTGGTGCTCACCTGAGCCCCGTGTTGACTGAGAAGGCAAAGGGTGGAGTGGATCCAGCTGAGGAACTGCTCAGTGGGGAAGGCTTCAGGGTGCACAGGTGCACGCAGCTTACTCCCAAGGGTGCTGTCCCAGGGCTCGAGGTTGGAGCTGCACCTGGGGAGCGGGGCTCGCCTGGGCGGTTCTGGGTTTGCCCTAGTGCTGAGCACACCTGAATCTACTTGGAAACCAGAAAGCGGGGTCTGCTGTCAAGGGCGAGGACGAGTGACCCACACCTGTGCACCTGGGAGGAGGCGAGTGCCTGGCAAGTACAGGATTGGTGTCCACGGTGGTGGGACGATTTTCCCCTCACCGTGGATGAACCCACCACCATCTCAGATGAGGGCAAATGGGAGGATGAGGGACTTGTTACAAAGTGATCCGGATTCTGCTGAAACAGAGGTATGGGGACAGGAGTGGACAGGACACTCTTAGTGTCATGTGACTTGTGTTTGGGGCACAGGTCTCCTCTGTGATGGCAATGCAGATGCACACCCACAGGTGTCCCCACAATGGTAACACAGACACACCAACAGGTGCCCTACATGATGGGGACACACATCCACAGGGGCCTCTGTACCACTCACACCTGGGTCCTGCAATAAGTGTTTCGCTCTACGTCACCTTTGCAATGACTTTTATTTCAAAAGAATTATTGCAAGGAGGAAGGGGAACTATTACAAGGGGATGAGAGTATACTACTAGGGGGAGGGACTACTACGATAGAGGGGGGACCATGACAGTAGAGGGGGACTATTACAGGAGAGGAAGACTTACTCTAGAGGGTGGACTGTTGCTATAGAGGGGGGACTATGACAACAGAGGAGTATTATTACTCTATGGGGGACTGTTACTGTAGTGATGAGATATAACAGTTGAGGAGGGGGCTTCCCTGGTGGCACAGTGGTTGAGAGTCCGCCTGCCGATGCAGGGGACGCGGGTTCGTGCCCCGGTCCGGGAGGATCCCACATGCCGCGGAGCAGCTGGGCCCGTGAGCCATGGCCGCTGAGCCTGCGCGTCCGGAGCCTGTGCTCCACAACGGGAGAGGCCACAACAGTGAGAGGCCCGCGTACCGCAAAAAAAAAATAAAAATAAAATAAACAGTTGAGGAGGACTGTTACTATAAAGGGGTACTGTTACTTTCGAGAGAGGATATAAAAACAGAGGAGGACTGTTGCTCTAGAGGGGGGACTATGACAATAGGAATAACTCCCGACAAAGTCTGCAAGCATCTGGAGAGTTGGAGCAAAGGAGGTTTCTCCATGGAGACAAGTAAACACAAGTATAAAGAGGCCCAGGCATGGGGTTGGCGAGAGAGGTGGCCTGACGGCACATGGATCAGAGGCCCCGACTCAGGAGGTGCCCTGAGCGGGGCTTCCACCCAGGGGACAGGCAGTGGCCACAGTTCGGGCTGGGGAGGAGGGGAACGCGTGGGTAACCAGCCCTTCTTCTGACTGATCCCGGGAAGGAGCGGGTCAGCTCCTGGCTGATGAGCCTGGGGAGGGACTGGGTCCATGTGGCCTGGTCAGGAAACAGGGGCTCCTGAATCTCAGCTGAGTCTTTGTGGGGAAGGGTCTTCACAGGAAGTCGTTGCCCAGACACAGAGGTTGAGGGGGTTTGGACCCTCGGTCACCTTTAACATTGTCGAGAGGGCCTTTGTCCCTCTCACAGGTGGGCAAGCCAAGGCACAGAGGCTCAAGAGCAAGTTCAGGGTCCAGGCAGGGAGACAGGTAAAGACCCAGGGTCTGCAGTGGAGGGAGGCTTCTGAACCACCAAGTCCTCAGCATGTTTGGGAGACACAGCTCTGCTCACCAATCACAGTTTCTGTCTCCTTGGAAATGGGAGATTGCCATTAAAGCAGGACCCCCTTCAGTGTTGGGGTAAGGGATGCTCAGTACCCAGTAAGCAAGGTTCCAGTGTCTTAACCCCCCCCCCCCCAAGGACCCTCGGCCTGTGAGGAGAAGGAGGGAACACCCAGACCCTGGGCTGTGACAGGAGGGAGGGGACATTCCACAAACACAGGAGGGAAAACACCATTTACTCTGGAACCAGCGTGAAAGCACAGTGGGGCGTGCATCACAGGCAGCATCATGGGTGGCCCGCTGCGAGGCTACAGAGACGGAAGAGTCTCACCCTTCTCCGCCCATGTTCCTGGATAAAAAGTCACTGATTTTTTTCATGAAAAAGATGGTTCTGTGTTTGGAGCCAGGCCTCTACTCCCAGGAGCCAGGAGATAGGCATTTCCTTCTCCATCACATTTCAGAGATATGCCCAGACCTGCAGGAAACATTCTGAGCTGTGATAGTGTCAGAGGCGTGTTCAGCCTTTAAAAGATGTTCATACACTTCAAAGAGAGAAGGAATCCCCACATTTTCTAAAGCAAATGTCTTAAGAAAGGGGAAGGGGAGGAGTCTTCCCTTATTCTCAAGGGGGAACTAAGACACGAGGTTTGAATTTAGATTTGCTCTTACACTGCCCAGTGTTGAGTCCCAGGTGGGCTGTGTAGGAACTGAGTTCCCCAGCCTGCTTTGTGAATTCGTCTGCACTGTGGATGGGTGTTTTCTGTTCTGTCTCAATGTAGATGAGGCCCCAGGAATTATTTTACTTTGTCGAGGATTAAAATTGCAAAGCAACATGCTAGTAATGGAGCAATGACCACCACCACTCCCACTTCTGGAACAGCTACGGCAGATTGACTAGGTGTGTGCCCCTGAGGACGCTGAACAGATCGGGGGGCCTAGGGGAGGTACGAGGTAGGTACAGGGAAGGGGGAATCTCTCCATTTTCAGGTTCACGTTTTAGCTGGATTTTCTTGGAGGAACACTGAATCTTGTAGGTAGAAGTGTCTGTGTGCCTGTAAGGTACAGGGGTGACCTTAAATGTAGGGACTCCTGTGACTGTATCTGGGGGTGACGTTCATTCACTCAACAGACTCGTGGTTGGGGTCAAGGGCCTGCGATGCAAGTGTCAGGCGAGCTCCCTATTGGGAGTGACTCTGGAATTTCTCTGGCAAAGGGGCTGCTGGGGGGAGGGGTGTCCCTGTGGACCCCCTGCTGGGTCACTGCCCTTTCCTTCCTTCATTTGTTCATTCCTTCATTCACTCAGGCCTGAGTGAGGCTGAGGTCTCTTAAGGTGATCCTCCCTCCCACAGTGATGGTGCCCAGATGCAGACGTGCTAGAGCACAGCATCGTTGTCTGGTTCTCTTGTGAGAAGCGCGCCTGGCTTCACCACAGCCGTAACTGTGGACCTGCCGGTTAGACACGCTGTGTTCCTCCTCCTCCGTCTCGTAGGAGCTCTGCCTGCTGCCCTCACTGACGTCCAAGTGCGCAGAATGGCTGTGTTTATCCAATTCGGCAAGTCATGGAATTGAGGTGAAAGTCTAGAAAATCCATACCCCTGGACACTTATGTCTTGGGTGCAAGTCCAGCTGATGTTTCAGGGTCCAAGTTCCATCAGGGGTGGTGACAGGGTCAAGGGCAGGGACATGCTGGCCAGTGGTCAGGACCTGGCTCTCCAGGGAAAAGAACCAGCATGTGTGCACAGTTTAAAAGCTAATGTGAAGGACAGTGATACACAGATAACAAAGGTGATAATATGCTGATATCATGTAATAACATAACACACAATCCTCTATTGTCAACGGGCTCCCCCAAAAGGTGCGTATATGGGCATATATGTTTATTAGCTAAACTGATACACAGGCTGTATAGTACACAATTCACCAAATATACTAGTAGACAGGACTCTGGTGTAGATTCCAGAGAACCTGGGGCCTCACGGATGCTTTTGTGGATGTTTGCTCAGCTCCCATTTCCCAGCCATGCGTGGTCCCCCAGTTGACAGATGAGAGTGGTCCTGACGTCACAAACATTCCTTGGTATTTTCTTGTAATTAAGGAATAAGACTATGAACCCAGTTGAGCTGAACCTCATTTTTTCCTCCGTGATGTCAACAGCCTCTACTGAGTTGCATCCTGGGTTTCAGACGTGGAAGAATATTCTCTCAGTCATTACAATGCGGTTTTGTTTTACCATTTTTGTTTTATTAGGGATGCATGTTTAAATTAATCTGCTATTTGCCTAAACACCACAGACACACACCTGTGCATCTGGTCTGCACATGTCACACTTTCCCCATCACTTTCTAAGTCTAGACCATCAACAAAACAATCAACCAAGACTGTGGCATTTGCCATTTCTGTGGTGTAGATATTCCCACGGTGGCCAGTTTCAAGTTTCCAATGTGATGTTCCTGAGAGCGGAGTTGGGAAGAACCCCAGCGAACGTTTCCACCACACACACTATGGGTGGGAGGGAGTAAGAACCCGAGCAGAGACAGTAGTAGATGCATTACGTAGCCAGCAAAGTCTGCAGTGATAGTGGTGAGTTTTTAGAATTTGCTGCCTTTATTCTTCATATAGTGTATTCAATTGTAAGGTAAGTTAATTTCTAACACTATCTGTGTTTAACAACCCGCTCACGCCATTCTTGACTTACTCTTGGGGAGAGTAAGTTATGGAGAGGCAGCCAGGAAAGCCCGCTGAGCAAGGGTGTTCAGTGGCGTTTGTGATGCAGACTCAAGTCGGTGCTGTGTCCATTGACGAGAATTGTTAAGATGCCTCCTCTTCCAGCTATGGAAGAAGGAGAGGTCGCTACAAGTGGGCATTTCCTTTATAAAGTGAATTTCCTCTACAGAGAAAAGCTTGTGCGCCCTGTTCTTTTTCTTTTCTTTTTTTTAAACATCTTTATTGGATGTGCCTTGTTCTTAAAGCTTTTCCTGCATCTGCTGGTTTTCAGTGGCCTTCCGCTCAGAATAATCCTTATGCCAAATGGGCACATTTTGGGTTGATGAGTTCTGGTTTCCTTCATTTGAAACTCAGTGGTTTTCCCTTAGAAAGCAAAATGGGGAATCTCTGTGAGATCCCAGGAGTCACCTGAGCCCCTTTGTTTGGAATCATTGAGACCTGGCCCAACTGGAATAGGATCTAGGAGGATCAGTACTCCATTTGGCTGTGAAGGGGGTGTGACAGGGTGGGTGGTTGGGAGGGGTGCAGACCCACCCCTGTTCTCCTAATAAGGACAGCACAAAGGTGTGTGTCCCTGTGTCAGAGCTGACCACACTCCCACATGGGGGCCCTATGGTGCAGTCATCCCAAACTGCAGAGTCCTGAGGTTGGGGTTTGGTGGTCTGAGCCCTGGCCTGAGACCTGTGTGCGGGAATGTGTGGGTCATCGTGGCTGGATGGCACCAGGATGCAGTCACTCCCATGTGTGCTGCATGGCAGAGTCTAGCTCCAGCCACCTGGACACCTGCTGTCTGAGTGTCACATGCCCCCAGTGGTCTGTGGTTCCATGCTCACTCCTAGGGGGTGGGCATTTATGAGACAGGGCGTGAGCTGAGAGAGCCACAGGACAGGCGGTGAGGGAAGATGGAGGCGGGGTGCTAGTTGAGTCTCTTTCATAGATGGGGAGAGGTATGGGGTCTCTGCTGCTGCTGGGGCAGAGCAGGAACTAGCGGGGGGTTGGCTGCTGTTGTGCTCAGTGCCGTGTAGGGGTGGAAAAACTTTTCTTCTACCCGCTTATGTTCTGTACCAGAGATCAGCAAATTAAACTGACAAACAGATTAACAGGAGCAAAAGGTTTATTATGTCTGTGTACAGAACCATTCACAAAAAAGAAGTGGAGACCCAAAGAGACAGACTTAAAGACTTATGCGCCATTTTAACCAAGTGTGATAAGTTAGTAGAGAAGTGACAAGACAAAGGAAAACAGGTTTCAGCTTCTAATGGCAGTAAGTTATGGGACAGTAAGTAAATGGGAAATAATGGAAGACAAAGATGATTTAGTGAGGTTTGTTCCTCAGACTGAAGTCAGAACCTTCTCAGATGATAAGATTCCTTCTTCCCTTCCTGGTACAGGAGAGGGAGGGGCACATCCTCACAAAGGGATAAGGCAGATGGGGAAGGGCAGAGTTTTTCTTTTCACTGCTTCTCAATTGCCTTTGGCTCAAAATGACCCTTATGCCAAAGTGGTGTGTTTGGGGTGGCAAATTCTGATCCTCCTCAGCTATATACAGAGAGTTTCTAACAGCTGGAGATGGTCCTGGTGCATTGGCCTCCCCCAGACTAGAGGGAACTCTTCCCCCTCAGAGGAGAGGGTCCAAAATGTCGGGGTGATGACCAACACACTTCATGGTTATCGTGAACCTCAGTTCTGAGCTCCTCACATGCTTCGGCTCACGGAATCCACCCTCCAGCCCTGTGAGATGGGCACTATTACCAATCCCATTTTATAGGTGAGAAATCCAGGCATGGATGCTGGGGTGACTGGTGGATGCAAACCCAGCTCTTCACCACTTCTCCATAGAGAATGGTGTCTCAGTTTCCTGGGGCTGCCATAACAGACACCGCAGACCGGGTGGTTAAACAACAGACATTTATTGTCTCACGGGTTTTGGAGGCTAGAGCTCTGAGTTCAAGGTGTGGGCAGAGTTGTTTCTCCTGAGGTCTCCCTCCTTGGCGTGTAGACAGACATCTTCTCTTCCTCCTGTGTCCTCTTTCAATTAGAACCTGAGCCAGACGGTGATCAAAGCAGCAAAAACAGATTTTATTCAGGAGCTATTGCAATGGGGGAAAAGAAGCCCCTGTATAGAACCGGACTCCATCCTGAATTCCCCAAGGGCAAGGGGTTTACAATTGATGAGCAGAATGAAGGGGTCACGACGGACACTTGCTAAGAGTAGACATCAGGGGTCAGCGGGGATTCTGACTAAACTGACCTACCAGAATCCTTGCGATCAGGCATTACCTAGGGGAGGTGGGGGATGAGGAACCGATCAGATATCTGGGCTGACCAGATATCGAGGGAGGGTCCTCTGCAGAGGAGGAAAGAGCATCTTTTCCTCTGCCCCTTCTCCGGCTGGGGCCCCATGCACAAGACTGGCCAAGGACAGATCAACAAGAGAAAGACACATACAAGTTCATTAGGATGATGTTGGTTCACAGAAGAGTTCATGGTGTCACACATACGCATGGGGACAACCAGTGATGATCACCCCAAGGGTGAATAGAACTTGGGCTGGTCACCCATCTTGGGCTGTTCAAAGAAAGAGGTTTGGGCTTCTTTTCGCGGGAGTAAGTTACAGAAAGGCAGCCAGGAAACCATGGTGAACAAGGGTGTTTAGTGAGGTTTGTTCAGTGGGCGTCTCCTCCGTAAATGTGAATTTCCTTTGTAGGAGGAAAGCTTGTGCCCTGATCTAGAGCTTTTCTTACATCTGCTGCTTCTCAATAGCCTTTAGACCAAAGGTACCCACATGGCAAAGAAGCCCATTCTGGGGTGGTGTGTTCTGGTGCCGTCATTCCTCCACGGCCTCAGCTGTGCAGGCCCAGCAAGGATGGGACCTTGGTGAGAGATGCTTGAGGAGAGTCTTGGTCACCTCGTGTGGTCCTGGGTGTGCACCTTGTGTCTCTGTGTCCTGATATCCTCTTCTGATAAGGATACCAGTCCTATGGGATGTTATTTCAGAGTGAAGGGGGATTGTGTACCCCCCATTGAAAGAGACATCCACATCTTGACCCCAGGGCCTCAGGACGTGACCTCATTTGGAAGTAGGACCTGGTTTTGTAAGCAGGTAATACAAGGGCATTATGGTGGCCCTAATCCTGTGTGACTGTGTCCTTATAAGATGAGGGGAGACACACGGAGGAGAAGCCACATGAAGATGGAGACAGAGGTGGGAGGGATGCAACCACAAGTCCAGGGACTCTTGGAGCCCCCAGAAGCTGGAAGAGGCAGGAAGGACCCTCCCCTGGAGCCTCAGTCCTTTCCAAGTAGACAGTCGCCATGAGTGGGCCTGAAAAAAAGGTGGCGCCATGACCCCTGACCCTTCTGTGTTCTCTGCATGGTGCCCTGGGGACAGCTCTTGCAGGACGCTGACCAGCGAGGTGTTTGCACATGAGACCATAGGGCGCTGGCCCCCTAAACATGCAGGCCCACCTTACCCTTCCTCCTGGGATCTGGTCACATGGAGTGTCTGTGCACCAGGTAGGGCTGGGCTTTCGGCCTCTGCACAGGACCTCTGGGTGTTGGTTAAAAGTGCAGGTTATGCCCCAAGAATAATGGAAGGTAAACTTCTCATCAGCCCTATGCAGTGTGGGCAGGGAGTCATAACTAATTATAGAGTTCAAAGCAGAGGGAGTGAATATTACTCAGCCATGAAAAGGAGTGAAGCACTGACACTATAACATGGATGAACCTCGAAAACATGATGCCCAGCGAGAGAAGCCGGACACAAAAGGACAATTAGTGTGTTGCTCCATTTATATGAAACATACAGAACAGTCAAATCCATAGAGACAAAGTGGATTAGTTATGTCGGGGCTGTGGGAAATGCGGGGTGACCTCTAAGGGGTGGGCGTTTGGAGGAGACAGTGGAAATGTTCTAAAATGGATTGTGTCGATGGTTGCACAACCCTGTGAATATATAAAACACCGCTGAGCTTTATACTTAAAATGGATGAATTGCGTGGTATGGGAATTAAATCTCAACGAAGTTATCAAAGGTGAAAACCTGGAGGCCTCCAGTTTTGTGGGGTCAGACAGAACCTGCGTGTCTGAAAGCCCCGTTACGTCCAACCAGGCAGTCTGGGGGCACCTCATGAAATTCTCCCCATGGCATCAGACACGTGGGCCCTGGCATGGTTAGACCTCAGCCAGTGAGGCTGGATTCTGTGGCCCCGCCGTCCTCTCTTAGAAACGGTGGCGTCAGTTCCGTAGCAGGAGGTGGGTCAGCTTGAAGCCCACTTCTTTCATCTGCACATTTCTTCTTTCTCTCCCAGCAACGGTGACAGCCGAACTGTGCCAGAGCAACGAAAGCAAGGGTGTCATGCACAGAATGACCGAGAGGTTTGACCGGGAGGGGTGGGCTCCTCGGAGGCCGTGACCCAGGACTGAGGTCCCAGAGCCTCCTTCTGAGCGTCATGGCCCCAATGCCCCACTCACAGGAGTTGCCATCAGGCTTGATGGTTGAAGAAGCCACGGCATCGGGATTTCACTGGTAGAAACCATCCTCCTTTGCTTCCCTGGGAGAAGCAGGCCTCCATTTACTTTGTTGGGGAGGCCCCCGTTCTTTATAAACAAAACTGATAAACTTTAATATTAAGAATTATGTTATATACATGTAAGGAATTCCCTGGTGGTCCAGTGGTTAGGACTTGCGCTTTCACTGCTGAGGGCACAGGTTCAATCCCTGGTCGGGGAACTAAGATTCCATAAGCCATGCGGTGTAGCCAAAGGAAAAAAAGAAAAAGAATTTTGTTATATATACAAGTAAAGAATAATCATAAAGATCAAGGGATAGAACATGACAAGTGGGCACCCAGGAGTACCCTTCCCTTGTCAAGCCTCCTCCCCACGCTGAGGCAGCTGTTCTCCCAATCCTGTGACAGTAATCTTGTCCTCAGAGTTTACCCCCAGGCACACATCTGTAAATAAGGCAGCCCAGCTTTGCCTAGTTTCCAGCTCCGTACACAGGTTTACTGTGCATGTTGCTTTGTGGCTCGTGGTGGCTCAACATTGTATCCATGAGATTCTTTCATCTTGTGGATATAGTTTTTTAAAATAATTGTTATAGTTTTTAATAACTTTAAATTAAAACATAATTGCTGAGGAATATTCCTTCGTATGAGCGTGCACGGTTCATTTCTGTATCCAGTTGTGATGGCCTTCAGGTTGGTTTGGGCTCTGGCTCCTGTGGCTGTGTAGTCCATGTCTGTGTGTCCTGGTGCGGTGCTCGGGGGTGTGTATTTCACTGGGCGCAGCACTGGGGGTCCCTGTGTGCACGGATTTCACTGTCTGAGGCCGGATTGTTTCAGAAGTGGGTGCGTCCTCGCCGTGTATTAGGCTTTGCATTGCTCCACATCCTGCTGGCAGTTGATAGTGTCTGTCACGTTTGCCGGTCTGGTGCGTGTATGCGTAGTTTTTTCTTATGGTTTTAATTCCCTGGGTTATTAGTAAAGTTGTGCATCTTGCTGCATTCATGGACTATTTCCTGTTGTTTTTTTTAAAAGTTTTTTAAATTGTGGTCAGGGGGCTTCCCTGGTGGCGCAGTGGTTGGGGGTCCGCCTGCCGATGCGGGGGACGCAGGTTCGTGCCCTGGTCCGGGAAGATCCCACATGCCGCGGAGCGGCTGGGCCCGTGAGCCATGGCCGCTGAGCCTGCGCGTCCGGAGCCGGTGCTCCACAACGGGAGAGGCCACAACGGTGAGAGGCCCGCTTACCACAAAAAAAAAAAAAAAATTGTGGTCAAATACACATAACATAAAATTTACCATCTTAACCATTTAAGTGCATATTTCAAGGTCATGAAGTAATTCATACTGTGTGTAACCATGACCACCATCCACCTCCAAACTTTTTCATCTTGCAAAACTGACACTGTTCCCATTAAACACACTAACTCCCCATTCCCCTCCCTCACCCTTTGGAACCCACCATCCTACTTTCTGTCTCTGTGGATCTGACTGCTCTAGGGGCCCTGTATGAGTGGAATCAAACATTTGTTCTTTTGTGTCCGGCTTACATCACTGAGCATAATGCCCTCAAGGTTCATCCCTACTGCAGCCTGTGTCAGAACTGCCGTCCTTTTTAGGCTGAAGAATATTCCATTGTATGGATGGACCATGGTTTGCTTCTCCATTCATCCATCAGTAGACACAAGTAGTATGTACATTAATTTCTCACATCATAAATATTTGTGGAATAACTTCAGAAAGTCCTATGAATCAGAAGTTATTTACCATTAACTTTTTCTTAAACTTTTTATTTTGAAAAACATCAAAGCTAAGAAAAAGGGAAAAATACATATGAGCTTCACTCGTTTTCGGGAATTAATGCTTTATAGTATTTAGTTTATTCCCTGTGTGTGTGCTATGCCTGTGCATGTGTGTATACATGTGGTGTGCGTGTGCAGGGGCATCTGTGCGTTTGCACACTCGTTAGTGTGTGCATATGTGTGCTATGTATGTGTGCGCACATGTGTTCATGTGCTCGTGTATGCATATATTTGTACTGTGCACACGCATACGTTAGTGTGTGTGCCTGTGCACGCATGTGTGTACACCTGTGTGTGTTTGCCAGAACCACTTGCAAGTTGATTACGGCTGAATTGGGCCCCAAATACGTCAGCATGCATCTGCTCAGACGATCCTGTGTAGCCATGTAAAGGTCATGGATATTGGGCATTTAAATGAATAGAGCAGAATGTCCTAACACAGAATCTGTCTTCTGCTTGCTGTAACTCTCAGTAATGTCCTTCACACCTTCATTAAGTCCCATTCAGGGTCCACCTGAGGCCCCCATTACATTCAGTCATCTGCCCCAGGTCCCCTTTAAGCTACAAGTCACAGTTAGAGAACCCGGCCAGGGCCAGGGTGCACCCCTCCTGTTGCCCTGACCTCCAGGACCTGAAGTTAGCTCCTGTGTTCCCATTGCTCAGTGTGGCCCCAACTTGGATGGGGCTAGCGCCTCTTTCCTTGGAGGGTCCTGACGCCCAGACAGGAGGGTTTATCCATTCGTTCTCCACTTGGATGGCCTCTGTGCCCCAACCTCTTCCCCCTGTTCTTCCTTCAGAGACAGCGAGGTACACACTCTGGGCATCATCCCTGGTGCACGAAGCCACCTGACCAGGAGCCGTCAGCCCTCCCTGCTGCAGGGAAGCAGGACCTGAGTGTGGTGCTCTCGGCTGCCTGAATGTGCTCCACCTGAAATCAGGTGGCAGGGTGGGCCGTCCTGCCTGGGCTTCCAGTGCGGCCTCCTCCTGATAGGAGCCCGGGGCACTGGAATCAGGCCGCTGCTGGTCTGTCCTTGCAGGAGACTGGGCCGCACTACAAGAAGTTCCTGGCTTACTCCAGGATCCTGGCCATCACGTGGCCAGAGAAATTGGTATCGTTTTTGTTTCACACGTTGAAATGTTTGATGACAGAAAGATTTTGTTCAGTTTCCTGATGTGGGTGAAGTGTGGAATCTGACGTTTTCCAAGATACGTACATCCTGGTTCCCGCAAGAGGGTGAGCCCCTGTCCAGAAATGAGAGACCCCATGTGTGTGACCTGTGCCTGCTGGGAGAGCAGCCCTAAGCTAGTTTAAAGCTGGCCAAGTTCTGTCTACACAGTAGATTTAGATCTTCCTGTGTTCTGTCTATACTGAATATGCTTAGATCTGACCATGTGCTGTCTGTAGTGAGAACATTTAGACCTGACTGTGTTCTGTGTGCACTAGGACATGGAGACCTGGCTAGAGACCAGGCCTGGCTTCAGTCCTGGGAGCTTCAGGGCAGACGTGGAGATCTGGGTAGACACCAGGCCTGGCCTCAGTGCTGGGAGCTTCAGGGCAGACGTGGAGACCTGGGTAGAGACAAGGCCTGGCCTCAGTCCTGGGAGCCCCAGGGGGCATGTGGAGCTCTAGGTAGACACCAGGCCTGGCCTCAGTCCTGGGAGCTTCAGGGCGGACGTGGAGACTTGGGTAGAGACAAGGCCTGGCCTCAGTTCTGGGAGCCTCGGGGGATGTGGAGCTCTAGGTAGACACCAGGCCTGGCCTCAGTTCTGGGAAGTTTCGTGCCTGTGTCTGAATGTCAGTGCTTAGATGTCTGGGGTCTGGAGCTGAGGCAGGCTTGTCTGGGTAACAGCCTCTGCTCTGAGTGTGGTTCACGGCCCTCCCCGGGGTCAGTGCTGTGGTAGGGGCCTTGGTCCTTACCCCTGTGAGGTTCACCTTACCTGGGGCTCATGGAGACTCCTCAGGTGGGCTCTGTGGTAATTATTCCGGTTCACCAGCACACACAGGGTGAGGAGAGAGGCAGGGTTACCTGGTGAGTTGATTGCTGGGCACGTGGATCGTGGCTTAAGGCCGATGGGCAGCATATGAGATGTGCCCCTGTGATCACCTTCCAGCCAACCATCTCTGCTCAGCAGAGTCTGGACCTGCCCCTCCTCTTTCAGTGCTGCTGTCTTGTGAGTTTTCTCAACACCTCAGAGAGAGAGAGGCAAGGGCCGAGCCTGTCTGAACCAAGGTAGTGTGTTCAACTTTAGCATGAAAGTTTTAAAAACAATGAAAATCGCATGGAACCCAAATGAAAAGAGGAGGGGACTGACTTCTCTGGGACTGGCGTCGGGGGAGGAGATGGACCCTACTCTTCTTTCTACAGTCCCAGGAGGGCCCGGGGACCCAGCTCCTTCCCACGTTGGGGGCTCAGCCAGCACAGCCATGGTGTCCTGACCAAGGGGACGTGTGACCCCAAGGTGTGGGGTCCGAGGAGGTGGGGTCACCCTGGTGAGTGTGGACGTGTGACCCCAGGTGCAGGGTCTGGGGAGGTGAGGTCACCCTGGAGATTGTGGTTGTGTATCCCCAGGTGCAGGGTCGGGATTGTGTGGGTCTCACCCCATCTGTATGGGTCAGTCTCGAGTGCAGGGGGAGACCCCATATCTGCTCTTTGCCTGCAGTGTGTCTCGTCCCTTCTGAGATTTCTAACAACTTCATTGAGAGTGTTGCCCTGATTAACCTATGGACCCTTTTCTTAATCTTGTCACATTCATATGGAGAAGGGTTCCTTCGAGTGGCTTGCTGCTCTATGTTCTGCTGCGTGGCAACCCTCAGTGGCATCATATTATCACAGCGTATCATATATCATATCCAAACCATGGGAATCATCGCTGTCTGGGTTCCCCTGGACACAGCTCAGATAGCACAGACTAGGTCCCTAAGAATGGTCCCCCCACATGCCATGTGAGGGTACAGTGATGGCCCCAGAGGTGCAGGACGGTGCTTGGGCCTCACACATTTGTATAAAGGGGAGTTGAATTGGAATCTCAATTAACAAGACATCACTTTAAAAATTTATTTTAAGTGAAATAAAACACACATCACACACCCCTTACCATCGTCACCATTTTAAGTGCACATTTCCAAGGCATCAGGTACATTCACCTTGTGGAGCCATCACCACCATCCCTAGAACTTTTCATCTTGTAAAACCAAATTTCCACAACGATGAAAGTCTCACTGCCCACCCGCTCCTGCAGCCCCAGCCCCGCCGTCCACTTCGGTCCATGAGTTGTCGACTCTAGGGCCCCCATTTGAGTGGAATCCTGCAGTATTTGCTGATGGGTCAGTTTGGAAGAGCTGACTTTCAGTCTGAAGGTCTGCCTGTTTGCATCTGAAGAATCTGCATTTAGGGACAGGGTGTCCGGGGCACAGATGAGCTGTGACCTGACCAGTCGCCTGTGGGGCCCTCTGGCCCCGTCCCTTGAGCTGTGCCTCATCTGTGTCATGGCTGTCCCCGCTGGCACCCCTGGGATGCTGGTGTCTGAGATTCCTCTGGTGCCCTGCTCCCCTGCCCTCTTCCTGCCTGTTGGGGAGGGGGCTGCTTGCTGGGGGGGTCTCTGCTTCTGCGGCAGGAAGGACCCTACAGGGCAGACCCACAGTGTGGGGCATGATCCCAAGAGCATGAGGCCCTCATAGGACACAGCGTCAGGGCCATGACTAGTGCTCGGACCACCTCATCACCGACACAGAATGTTCCCAAGATCCCGCTCAGGAGGGTGTGGTGGGTGGCCTGGGACCCCAGAGGCCCCATTCCTATCCTGGAGCTTGGAGAGGGCATCCACCATGGGCTCTGAACTCACCCCACATCTCAGCCGTCTCCCTCTGTCCTGTCTTTGAACACAGGAAAACTTCTACTGACTATTGTCCACAGCATAGGCCTGGTCCTGTCGAGATCAGAGTTCTTTAATTTAGGCACCCTGGGATAGCAGCTGTTTTTAGGCCTAAAGAAGCTATAGCTCATGAGTGTAAAACATTTTCAGTTGAAACTAATATTCGATGACTAGCTCTATACTAGTCGGTTGTTGACTTCTATTAGTCATAATTCTCCAGGTTTCAGATCTGATGTGGGAATTGTAGAGGAGTCAAAATTAAAATCTTCATAACCTGTGTATTCATAGCTTCAGAATCATTTGATGGCCCATAGTTTTTACGGTTAGGGAAGGGTTACTGATTTCATGTATCATGAAAAGGATTCGTAGTGATGATAGGGCAATTATATGATGGCTGATAAATGGTTCAAATGGTCTTGTGCATCTGGTGAACCTGTATGGGTCAGTTTAGTTGTCAATATTAGTTAAGTTCTATTTTAAAAATGGATATTAATGTGTGATCATGAAAATGTAAAAGTTCTTCCATGACAGGTAACGTTGCATCTTGAGAGCCTAGTTGAAATGGATGTGCCATAGTGATATACAAGATTTTTGCCTATGATTTAACTTTGATGAAGTTACATAACTTATTTTTATCTCATTTATTGAGAAAGACATAATTGTCATGGTGTGGGCTTGAAACTGGTTGAAAAGAATTCGATTCCTTCCTTCCTTATTTTAAACTTACATAAGTAGGATCTTCAAACATAGGATATGCTGGACAGCATCCATGTAACCATTCTAGGTTAGTAGTTGTTACTCTACTGAGACTTCTCATTTGAATGCAAGAGCTTCTCAAATTATAAAGATTATTAGCAGTACTGCTATTAATGAGATGCATGAGCCTATAGATGAAAGATTTCATGTTGTGTGTGCGTCAGTGTAGTTGGAGTAATGTAGTGACATCCTGAAAGGCCAAGAAAGTGCTGCGGGAAGATCATATTTACTACTACAAATATAACGATGAAGGGAATTTTTGCTCATGTTAAGTGTATAACCTGAGAATAGTGGAAATCAGTGCATGAAGCCTCCTATAATAGTGAACACTGCTGCTTTTTTTTTTTGCGCTCACACTCATTGTGGTGCCACCAGACGCTCCCTCAGCACACAGAACAATGCCAGCGAGTTCGTGGACCTGTACATGCTGCGGAGATGCTCCGCAGGCAACCGCATCATCGGCGCCAGGGACCATGCGTCCATCCAGATGAACGTGGCTGAGGTTGACAAGGTGACAGGCAGGTTCAATGGCCAGTTTAAAACCTACGCTATCTGCAGGGCCATTCACAGGATGGGTGAGTGAGATGACTCCATTCTCTGACTGGCCAAGGCAGACGGCATCGTCTCAAAAGAACTTCTGCCTAGAGAGGAACCTGGATGTGGAATGTTTGTCATAAATAAATAGTGACACCCCCCCCAAAAATAGTGAACACTGCTCCCATTGACATTACATAATGGAAGTGTGCTACTTCATAGTATATACCATGGAGGACAATGTCCAGGGATGAATTAGCTAAGACCATTCCTGTTACACAACCTACTGTAAAAAGAAAAAGCTCATAATAGACTGGGAGATCATGTAATATTACCTCCATGAAGAGTTGCTAATCAGCTACTTTTACTCCTGTCGGGATAGAAATAATTACTTTAGCAGATGTAAAGTATGTTCATGAGTTGACATCTGTCCCTACTGTAAACATATGATGGGTCCACAAGATAAGTCCTAAAAAGCCAGTGGACAGGACTCACACTATTCCCATATAGGCGAAAGGCTCTTTTTGTCCTAAATAGTATGTAATATGTGAGATTATTCCAAACCCTGGTAGGCTACAAATAAGACTTCAGGGTGACCAAAGAATCAAAATAGGTGTTGGTATAGGATTGGGTCTCCTCCTGCAGGGCCAAAGAAAGTAGTGTTTATATTTCTTTCTGTTAACAATATGGTAACATTTCGGCTGCTAGAACTGAGAGTGATAATGATAGTAATATGGCTAGAATTAGGGCAGCTCAAACAAATAATGGTGTTTGGTATTGAGATATGTCTGCTGGTTTTAGAGTAAAGATTATAGTTGTTGACTGAAAAAAACGCACAAAGTGAGAGTTTTGTGTTAAGTTTTATTTTGGGGCAAAATGAGGACTATAGCCGGGGAGACAGCACTGCAGACAGGTCTGAGAAACTGCTCCAGAGAGGTAGGGGGTAGGTCAGTATATATGTGATTTTGGTGCAGGGGGAATACATGCAATCAAGCACATATTTTTTTGCAGAAGGATTCTGCTAGTCACGAGGAGCAAAGTCACCCATGAAGGATTTTAGTGCTTTTCTAAATACGAGGAGATGCAAGAATTGGGCTCATAAAATCTTCTCCTGAAAATATCTATCTGAAGACCTGTTCTGCCAGTTGTTCCCAGGGCATAGAGTGCCTCATTCCTGATCTTCACCCGGAAATCCTTTCAGGTATTAAAGGTCAGCAGCTGCTGCGGCTCATAATTTAATCCTTGTAGAGGTAGATGGCAAGTGCCAATTTTTAGTTGTCATAGTGATAAAATTAATAGCACCAAAAATTGAAGAGACATCTGCTAAACGTAAGGAGAAAATGCTTAGGCCAACAGAGGCTCCTGTGTGGGCCAGATTGCTGGCTAGAAGTGGATATACACTTCAACCAGTACCAGAACCAGCTTCTGTTGATAATAGGAGTAGGAGTAAGAATGATGGGGGAAGTAGTCAAAAGTTTATCTTACTTTTCAGGGAAATGTTATATCAGGTGCCCCAGTTATTAGTGGGACAAGTCAATTTCTGAACCCTCCGATCATAACGGGTACAACTCTACAGAAAATTATTACAAATGCAGGGGCTACATTACAGATTTGGTCATCTCCAAGTAGCACTCCAGGTTAGCATAGCTCAACATGGATTAATAGACTTAAGGTGTTGCCTACTATTCCAGCTCAAGCACCAGATAGTAAATATAAAGTGCCAATATCTTTGTGCTTTGTTGAAAATGATCAGCAGTTTATGAACATAAGTAAAATGACTGAGTTAGCATTAGACTATAAAGCTAAAGAAAGAGATTGAGCCCCCTTTTTGCCAAGCCCTGTGTTCAGTCAGCAAATTGAATTGCAGATTCAGAGAAGCAGCTTGAATTCTGCCTGTGCTTCTCCTATTTTTTTTTTTTTTTTTTTGGGAAGGCGGGAGAAGTATTCAATAGATTGAAGCCAGTTGACTACAGTATTTCCTGTTAACTAAGATTTCATGGGGTGGAAGCCCATCAATCTAGTGAGGATTTAGCTTAATTAAAATGTTTTATTTGCATTCAACTGATGTAGGATAGAGACTTGCAATACTTATTTTCAGGAATTAAGTAAATTATACTTGCTTACGGTTTTGAAAGCTCTCGGTCTAAACTAACCTAAATTCCTAGCCCAGCACTGATAGAAATGTGTGTTACAGGTAGTAATAGTGTAGCTATTACAATTAGTAATGATAGGAAGGTTATCTGTTTTGTATGTTGGAATTGTCATTTTATTTTTAGGTTTATTGAAGGGAATATAGTTGGTGCTGTGGAGTATATTAGCTGCATCTAGAAATATATGTTAAGTAGTGCTCGGATGGCTGTTAGTGTTGGTAGAATGTTATTGTTTTTTATCTCCTAGTAATTATTCGTTTGGGTAAAAATCTTGATAGTGGTGGGAGACCTAATGATCCTTTAATGGTGAGGATAAGGATTGTGATGGAAACTGTTTTCTTTCATGTGTGTGATAATGATAGTTTCTGGTACATGAGCTGGCCATAAATGGTAAGAAGATAATATTATTATGATATAAATTAGCATGTTTAGAATTTCTGTGGTTGAATTATACATTATAATAGCAGTTATTCATCCTAAATGGGCCATTGATGAATGAACGGGCTATAATTTTTGTAGTTGAGTTTGGTTGAGTCCCCCTCAGCCTCCAATTATGATTCATGATATAGCTATGATTAATAGTATGTTTAGGGTTATGGATGGTGAGACTTGGTATAAAACTGATAGGGGTGCAAGTTGGTCATGTTACTAGCATCAGGCCCGCTGTTCATGGAATGCCCTGTGTTACTTCAGGCACTCAGAAGTGAAATGGGGAAAGCCCGAATTTTGTGACAAGGGCTATTATTATGATGGTCGATGCTTTGGATTAAAGATTTTTGTAATGTTCATTGACCATAGTATATTGGATTAATAATTTAGCCGTTATAGTAGTATTGGTGCAGTGGGTTGTTTTAGAAAATATTTGTTGGATGTTTCTATAGCTTATGGGTTAATTTTTTTATTAGAATGGGGATAACATTAACCAGTGTGAGCTTGTTACTTCAACTATGGTTCCTGAGATGACGGCCAGTAGAATGAAAGTAAAAACAATAGGGCTTATTAGTACTGGAAGGATATAAACCAACATTCTTGGAGTCTGGGACTGATAGCTTACTTAGCAGACCTTACTATAAAATGTACTATAAGGTGGTAGTATGAAGCAAGTAAAATTCTTTTTTTTTAAACATCTTTATTGGAGTATAATTGCTTTACAATGGTGTGTTACTTTCTGCTTTATAACAAAGTGAATCAGTTATACATATGTTCCCATATCTCTTCACTCTTACATCTCACTCACTCCCACCCTCCCTATCCCACCCCTCTAGGGGGTCACAAAGCACCAAGCTGATCTCCCTGTGCTATGCGGCTGCTTCCCACTAGCTATCTGTTTTACGATTGGTAGTGTATATATGTCCCTGCCACTCTCTCATTTTGTCATAGCTTACCCTTCACCCACCTTCCTTGAGGATCTTTGCTGTCCTCAAGTGCGTTCTCTAGTAGGTTTGTGTCTTTATTCCCATCTTGCCCCTAGGTTCTTCATAACCTTTTTTTTTTCTTAGATTCAATATATATGTGTTAGCATACAGTATTTGTTTTCCTCTTTCTGACTTACTTCACTCATATGACAGACTCTAGGTCCATCCACCTCACGACAAATAACTCAATTTCATTTCTTTTTATGGCTGAGTAATATTCCATTGTATATATGTGCCACATCTTCTTTATCCATTCATCTGTTGATGGACACTTAGGTTGCTTCCATGTCCTGGCTATTGTAAATAGAGCTGCAATAAACATTGTGATACATGACCCTTTTTGAATTATGGTTTTCTCAGGGTATATGCCCAGTAGTGGGATTGCTGGGTCGTATGCTAGTTCTATTTTTAGTTTTTTAAGGAACCTCCATACCGTTCTCCATAGTGGCTGTATCTATTCACATTCCCACCAACAGTGCAAGAGGGTTCCCTCTTCGTCACACCCTCTCCAGCATTTATTGTTTGTAGATTTTTTGATGATGGCCATTCTGACCACTGTGAGATGATATCTCATTATAGTTTTGATTTGCATTTCTCTAAAGTATAATGTTGAGCATTCTTTCATGTGTTTGTTGGCAGTCTGTATATCTTCTTTGAAGAAATGTCTATTTAGGTCTTCTGCCCATTTTTGGATTGGGTTGTTTTTTGATATTGAGCTGCATGAGCTGCTTGTAAATTTTGGAGATTAATCCTTTGTCAGTTGCTTCATTTGCAAATATTTTCTCCCATACTGAGGGTTGTCTTTTGGTCTTGTTTGTGGTTTCCTTTGCTGTGCAAAAGCTTTGAAGTTTCATTAGGTCCCATTTGTTTATTTTTGTTTTTATTTCCATTTCTCTAGGAGGTGGGTCAAAAAGGATCTTGCTGTGATTTATGTCATAGAGTGTTCTGCCTATGTTTTCCTCTAAGAGTTTGATAGTGTCTGGCCTTACATTTAGGTCTTTAATCCATTTTGAGTTTATTTTTGTGTATGGTGTTAGGGAGTGTTCTAATTTCATACTTTTACATGTACCTGTCCAGTTTTCCCAGCACCACTTATTGAAAAGGCTGTCTTTTCTCCATTGTATATTCTTGCCTCCTTTATCAAAGATAAGGTGACCATATGTGTGTGAGTTTATCTCTGGGCTTTCTATCCTGTTCCAGTGATCTATCTTTCTGTTTTTGTGCCAGTAGCATACTGTCTTGATTACTGTAGCTTTATAGTATAGTCTGAAGTCAGGGAGCCTGATTCCTCCAGCTCTGTTTTTCTTTCTCAAGACTGCTTTGGCTATTTGGGGTCGTTTGTGTTTCCATACAGATTGTGAAATTTTTTGTTCTACTTCTGTGAAAAATGCCAGTGGTAGTTTGATAGGGATTGCATTGAATCTGTAGATTGCTTTGGGTAGTAGAGTCATTTTCACAATGTTGATTCTTCCCATCCAAGAACATGGTATATCTCTCCATCTATTTGTATCATCTTTAATTTCTTTCATCAGTGTCTTATAATTTTCTACATACAGATCTTTTGTGTCCTTCGGTAGGTTTATTCCTAGATATTTTATTCTTTTTGTTGCAGTGGTAAATGGGAGTGTTTTCTTAATTTCACTTTCAGATTTTTCATCATTAGTGTATAGGAATGCCAGAGATTTCTGTGCATTAATTTTGTATCCTGCTACTTTACCAAATTCATTGATTAGCTCTAGTAGTTTTCTGGTTGCATCTTTAGGATTCTCTATGTATAGTATCATGTCATCTGCAAACCGTGATAGCTTTACTTCTTCTTTTCTGATTTGGATTTCTTTTTCTTCTCTGATTGCTTTGGCTAAAACTTCCAAAACTATGTTGAATAATAGTGGTGAGAGTGGGCAACCTTGTCTTGTTCCTGATCTTAGTGGCAATGGTTTCAGCTTTTCACCATTGAGGACGATGTTGGCTGTGGGTTTGTCATATATGGCCTTTATTTTATCGAGGAAAGTTCCCTCTATGCCTACTTTTTGCAGTGTTTCTATCATAAATGGGTGTTGAATTTTGTCAAAAGCTTTCTCATCGATTGAGATGATCATATGGTTTTTCTCCCTCAGTTCGTTAATATGGTGTATCACATTGATTGATTTGCATATATTGAAGAATCCTTGCATTCCCGGGATAAATACCACTTGATCATGGTGTATGATCCTTTTAATGTGCTGTTGGATTCTGTTTGCTAGTATTTTGTTGAGGGTTTTTGCATCTATGTTCATCAGTGATATTGGCCTGTAGTTTTCTTTCTTTGTGACATCTTTGGTTTTGGTATCAGGGTGACGGTGGCCTCGTAGAATGTGTTTGGGAGTGTTCCTCTCTCTGCTATATTTTGGAGGAGTTTGAGAAGGAAAGGTGTTAGCTCTTCTCTAAATGTTTGATAGAATTCGCCTGTGAAGCCATCTGGTCCTAGGCTTTTGTTTGTTGGAAGATTTTTTTTTTTTAACATCTTTATTGGGGTATAATTGCTTTACAATGGTGTGTTAGTTTCTGCTTTATAACAAAGTGAATCAGCCATACATATACATATGTTCCCATATGTCTTCCCTCTTGCGTCTCCCTCCCTCCCACTCTCCCTATCCCACACCTCCAGGCTGTCACAAAGCACCGAGCTAATATCCCATGTGCCATGCGGCTGCTTCCCACTAGCTATCTACCTTACTATGCTTGTTAGTGTGCATATGTCCATGACTCACTCTCGCCCTGTCAAAGCTCACCCTTCCCCCTCCCCATATCCTCAAGTCCATTCTCCAGTAGGTCTGCGTCTTTATTCCTGTCTTACCCCTAGGTTCTTCATGACATTATTTTTTTCTTAAATTCCATATATATGTGTTAGCATACGGTATTTGTCTTTTTCTTTCTGACTTACTTCACTCTGTATGACAGACTCTAGGTCTATCCATCTCATTACTAATAGCTCAATTTCTTTTCTTTTTAAGGCTGAGTAATATTCCATTGTATATATGTGCCACATCTTCTTTATCCATTCATCCAACGATGGGCACTTAGGTTGTTTCCATCTCCGGGCTATTGTAAATAGAGCTGCAATGAACATTTTGGTACATGGCTCTTTTTGAATTTTGGTTTTCTCAGGGTATATGCCCAGTAGTGGGATTGCTGGGTCATATGGTAATTCTATTTGTAGTTTTTTAAGGAAGCTCCATACTGTTCTCCATAGTGGCTGAACCAATTCACATTCCCACCAGCAGTGCAAGAGTGTTCCCTTTTCTCCACACCCTCTCCAGCATTTATTGTTTCTAGATTTTTTGATGATGGCCATTCTGACTGGTGTGAGATGATATCTCATTGTAGTTTTGATTTGCATTTCTCTAATGATTAAAGATGTTGAGCATTCTTTCATGTGTTTGTTGGCATTCTGTATATCTTCTTTGGAGAAATGTCTATTTAGGTCTTCTGCCCATTTTTGGATAGGGTTGTTTGTGTTTTTGTTATTGAGCTGCATGAGCTGCTTGTAAATTTTGGAGATTAATCCTTTGTCAGTTGCTTCATTTGCAAATATTTTCTCCCATTCTGAGGGTTGTCTTTTGGTCTTGTTTATGGTTTCCTTTCCTGTGCAAAAGCTTTGAAGTTTCATTAGGTCCCATTTGTTTATTTTTGTTTTTATTTCCATTACTCTAGGAGGTGGGTCAGAAAGGATCTTGCTGTGATTTATGTCATAGAGTGTTCTGCCTATGTTTTCCTCTAAGAGTTTGATAGTTTCTGGCCTTACATTTAGGTCTTTAATCCATTTTGAGCTTATTTTTGTGTATGGTTTTAGGGAGTGATCTAATCTCATACTTTTACATGTACCTGTCCAGTTTTCCCAGCACCATTTATTGAAGAGGCTGTCCTTTCTCCACTCTACATTCCTGCCACCTTTATCAAAGATAAGGTGTCTATATGTGCGTGGGTTTATCTCTGGGCTTTCTATCCTGTTCCATTGACCTTTCTGTTTTTGTGCCAGTAGCATACTGTCTTGATTACTGTAGCTTTGTAGTATAGTCTGAAGTCAGGGAGCCTGATTCCTCCAGCTCCTTTTTTTGTTCTCAAGATTGCTTTGGCTATTCGGGGTCTTTTGTGTTTCCATACAAATTGTGAAACTTTTTGTTCTAGTTCTGTGAAAAATGCCAGTGGTAGTTTGAGAGGGATTGCATTGAATCTGTAGATTGCTTTGGGTAGTAGAGTCATTTTCACAATGTTGATTCTTCCCATCCAAGAACATGGTATATCTCTCCATCTATTTGTATCATCTTTAATTTCTTTCATCAGTGTCTTATAATTTTCTGCATACAGGTCTTTTGTCTCCTTAGGTTTATTCCTAGATATTTTATTCTTTTTGTTGCAATGGTAAATGGGAGTGTTTTCCTGATTTCACTTTCAGATTTTTCATCATTAGTATATAGGAATGCCAGAGATTTCTGTGCATTAATTTTGTATCCTGCTACTTTACCAAATTCATTGATTAGCTCTAGTAGTTTTCTGGTAGCATCTTTAGGATTCTCTATGTATAGTATCATGTCATCTGCAAACAGTGACAGCTTTACTTCTTCTTTTCCAATTTGGATTCCTTTTATTTCCTTTTCTTCTCTGATTGCTGTGGCTAAAACTTCCAAAACTATGTTGAATAAGAGTGGTGAGAGTGGGCAACCTTGTCTTGTTCCTGATCTTAGTGGAAATGCTTTCAGTTTTTCACCATTGAGGATGATGTTTGCTGTGGGCTTCTCATATATAGCCTTTATTATGTTGAGGAAAGTTCCCTCTATGCCTACTTTCTGCAGGGTTTTTATCATAAATGGGTGTTGAATTTTGTGGAAAGCTTTCTCTGCATCTATTGAGATGATCATATGGTTTTTCTCCTTCAATTTGTTAATATGGTTTATCACATTGATAGATTTGCATATATTGAAGAATACTTGCATTCCTGGAATAAACCCCACTTGATCATGGTGGATGATTCTTTTTTTTTTTTTTTTTTTTGCGGTATGCGGGCCTCTCACTGTTGTGGCCTCTCCCGTTGCGGAGCACAGGCTCTGGACGCGCAGGCTCAGCGGCCATGGCTCACGGGCCCAGCCGCTCCACGGCATGTGGGATCTTCCTGGACCGGGGCACGAACCCATGTCCCCTGCATCGGCAGGCGGACTCTCAACCACTGCGCCACCAGGGAAGCCCGGATGATTCTTTTAATGTGCTGTTGGATTCTGTTTGCTAGTATTTTGTTGAGGATTTTTGCATCTATGTTCATCAGTGATATTGGCCTGTAGTTTTCTTTCTTTGTGACATCCTTGTATGGTTTTGGTATCAAGGTGGTGGTGGCCTCGTAGAAGGAATTTGGGAGTGTTCCTCCCTCTGCTATATTTTGGAAGAGTTTGAGAAGGATAGGTGTTAGCTCTTCTCTAAACGTTTGATAGAATTTGCCTGTGAAGCCATCTGGTCCTGGGCTTTGGTTTGTTGGAAGATTTTTAATCACAGTTTCAATTTCAGTGCTTGTGATTGGTCTGTTCATATTTTCTATTTCTTCCTGGTTCAGTCTCGGAAGGTTGTTCATTTCTAAGAATTTGTCCATTTCTTCCAGGTTGTCCATTTTATTGGCATAAAGTTCCTTCTAGTAATCTCTCATGATCCTTTGTGTTTCTGCAGTGTCAGTTGTTACTTCTCCTTTTTCATTTCTAATTCTATTGATTTGAGTCTTCTCCCTTTTTTTCTTGATGAGTCTGGCTAATGGTTTATCAATTTTATCTTCTCAAAGAACCAGCTTTTAGTTTTATTGATCTTTGCTATCGTTTCCTTCATTTCTTTTTCATTTATTTCTGATCTTATATTTATGATTTCTTTCCTTCTGCTAACTTTGGGCATTTTTTGTTCTTTCTCTAATTGCTTTAGATGTAAGGTTGGTTTGTTTATTTGAGATGTTTCTTGTTTCTTAAGGTAGGATTGTATTGCTATAAACTTCCCTCTTAGAACTGCTTTTGCTGCATCCCATAGGTTTTGGTCATTGTGTTTTCATTGTCATTTGTTTCTAGGTAATTTTTTGTGTGTGTGTGGTACGCGGGCCTCTCACTGTTGTGGCCTCTCGCGTTGTGGAGCACTGGCTCCAGACACACAGGCTCAGCTGCCATGGCTCACGGGCCCAGCTGCTCCACAGCATGTGGGATCTTCCCGGACTGGGGCACGAACCCGTGTCCCCTGCATCGGCAGGCGGACTAAACCACTGCGCCACCAGGGAAGCCCATGTTTCTAGGTAATTTTTGATTTCCTCTTTGATTTTTTTCAGTGATCTCTTGGTTATTAAGTAGTGTATTGTTTAGCCTCCACGTGTTGTATTTTTTACAGATTTTTTCCTGTAATTGCTATCTAATCTCATAGCGTTGTGGATGGGAAAGATACTTGATATGATTTCAATTTTCTTAAATTTACCAAGGCTTGATTTGTGACCCAAGATATGATCTATCCTGGAGAATATTCCATGAGCACTTGAGAAGAATGTATATTCTGTTGTTTTTGGATTGAATGTCCTATAAATATCAATTAAGTCCATCTTGTTTAATGTATCATTTAAAGCTTGTGTTTCCTTATTTATTTTCATTTTGGATGATCTCTCCATTGGGGAAAGTGGGGTGTTAAAGTCCTCTACTATGATTGTGTTACTGTCGATTTCCCCTTTTATGGCTGTTATTTGACTTATGTATTGAGGTGCTCCTATGTTGGCTGCATAAATATTTACAATTGTTACATCTTCTTTTTGGATTGATCCCTTGATCATTATGTAGTGTCATTCTTTGTCTCTTGTAATAGTCTTTATTTTAAAGTCTATTTTGTCTGATATGAGAATTGCTACTCCAGCTTTCTTTTGATTTCCATTTGCATGGAATATGTTTTTCCATCCCCTCACTTTCAGTCTGTATGTGTCCCTAGGTCTGAAGTGGGTCTCTTGTAGACAGCATATATATGGGTCTTGTTTTTGTATCCATTCAGCCAGTGTATGTCTTTTGGTTGGAGCATTTAATCAATTTACATTTAAGGTAATTATTGATATGTATGTTCCTATTACCATTTTCTTAATTGTTTTGGGTTTGTTATTATAGGTCTTTCCCTCCTCTTGTGTTTCCTACCTAGAGAAGTTCCTTTAGCATTTGTTTTAAAGCTGGTTTGGTGGTGCTGAATTCTCTTACCTTTTGCTTGTCTGTAAAGGTTCTAATTTCTCCATCAAATCTGAAGGAGATCCTTGCTGGGTAGAGTAATCTTGCTTATAGGTTTTTCTCATTCATCACTTTGAATATGTCCTGCCACTCCCTTCTGGCTTGCAGAGTTTCTGCTTAAAGATCAGCTGTTAACCTTATGGGGATCCCCTTGTGTGTTATTTGTTGTTTTTCCCTTGCTGCTTTTAATATGTTTTCTTTGTATTTAATTTTTGACAGTTTGATTAATATGTGTCTTGGCGTGTTTCTCCTTGGATTTATCCTGTATGGGACTCTCTGTGCTTCCTGGACTTGATTGACTATTTCCTTTCCCATATTAGGGAAGTTTTCAACTATAATCTCTTCAAATATTTTCTCACTCCCTTTCTTTTTCTCTTCTTCTTCTGGGACCCCTATAATTCGAATGTTGGTGCTTTTAATGTCCCAGAGGTCTCTGAGACTTTCCTCAGTTCTTCTCATTCTTTTTTCTTTATTCTGCTCTGCAGTATTTATTTCCACCATTTTATCTTCCAGGTCACTTATCTGTTCTTCTGCCTCAGTTATTCTGCTATTGATCACTTCTAATGAACTTTTAATTTCATTTATTGTGTTGTTCATCATTGTTTGGTTGCTCTTTAGTTCTTCTAGATCCTTGTTAAACGTTTCTTGTATTTTCTCTATTTACAAGATTTTGGATCATCTTTACTATCATTATTCTGAGTTCTTTTTCAGGTAGAGTGCCTATTTCCTCTTCATTTGTTAGCTCTGGTGGGCTTTTACCTTGCTCCTTCGTCTGCTGTGTGTTTTTCTGTCTTCTCATTTTGCTTAACTTACTGTGTTTGGGGTCTCCTGTTTGCAGGCTGCAGGTTTGTAGTTCCAGTTGTTTTTGGTGTCTGTCCCCAGTGGCTAAAGTTGGTTCAGTGGGTTGTGTGGGCTTCCTGGTGGAGGGGACTAGTACCTGTGTTCTGGTGGATGAGGCTGGATCTTGTCTTTCTGGTGGACACGTCCACGTCTGGTGGTGTTTTTTGGGGTGTCTGTGGACTTATTATGATTTTAGGCAGCCTTTCTGCTAATGGGTGGGGTTGTGCTCCTGTCTTGCTAGTTGTTTGGCATAGGGTGTCCAGCACTGTAGCTTGCTGGTCGTTGAGTGGAGCTGGGTCTTGGCGTTGAGATGGAGATCTCTGGGAGATTTTCACCATTTGATATTACGTGGAGCTGGGAGGTCTCTTGTGGACCAGTGTGCTGAAGTTGGCTCTCCCACCTCAGAGGCACAGCACTGACTCCTGGCTGCAGCACCAAGAGCCTTTCATCCACATGGCTTAGAATAAAAGGGAGAAAAAGTAGAAAGAAAGAAAGCAAGAAAGAGGATAAAATGAAATAAAGTAAAATAAAATATAGTTATTAAAATAAAGAATAATTATTATGAAAAATATTTTTAAAGTAAAACAAAAAATGGACAGACAGATCCCTAGGATAAATGGTAAAGGCAAAGCTATAGACACAAAATCACACACAGAAGCATACACATACACACTAACAAAAAGAAAAAGGGGGGGGAAATATATATCTTTGTTCCCAACGTCCATCTCCTCAATTTGGGATGATTCGTTGTCTATTCAGGTATTCCACAGGTGCAGGGTACATCAAGTTGACTGTGGAGATTAAATCTCCTGCTCCTGAGCCTACTGGGAGAAATTTCCCTTTCTCTTCTGTATTCGCACAGCTCTGGGTTCAGCTTTGGATTTGGACCCGCCTCTGCGTGTAGGTCCCCAGAGGGCGTCTTTTTTTCGCTCAGACAGGACGGGGTTAAAGGAGTAGCTGATTTGGGGGCTCTGGCTCACTCAGGCCGGTGGAAGGGAGGGGTACGGAGTGCGAGGCGAGCCTGCAGCGGCAGAGGCCAGCGTGTCCTTGCATCAGCCTGAGGCGCGCCGTGCGTTCTCCCGGGGAAGTTGTCCCTGGATCACGGGACCCTGGCAGTGGCGGGCTGCACAGGCTCCCGGGAGGGGAGGTGTGGATAGTGACCTGTGCTCGCACACAGGCTTCTTGGTGGCGGCAGCAGCAGCCTTAGCGTCATCTCTGGAGCTCCTTTAAGCGGCACTCTTAATCCCCTCCTCGTGCACCAGGAAACAAAGAGGCAAGAAAAAGTCTCTTGCCTCTTCGACAGCGCCAGACTTTTTACCTGCCGGCTAGCCATGGTGCACTAACCCCCTTCAGGCTGTGTTCACACTGCCAACCCCAGTCCTCTCCCTGTTATCCAAACTCCGAAGCCCGAGCCACAGGTCCCAGCCCCGCCCACCCCGGTGGGTGAGCAGACTAGCCTCTCGGGCTGGTGAGTGCCGGTCGGCATCGATCCTCCGTGCGGGAATCTCTCCGCTTTGCCTTCCGCACCCCTGTTGCTTTGCTCTCCTCTGTGGCTCCGAAGCCTCCCCCCTCCTCCACCCACCATCTTCGCCCCCGAAGGGGCTTCCTAGTGTGTGGAAACCTTTCCTCCTTCACAGCTCCCTCCCACTGGTGCAGGTCCCGTCCCTATTCTTTGTCTCTGTTTTTCCTTTTTGCTTTTGCTCTACCCAGGTATGTGAGGAGTTTCTTGCCTTTTGGGAGGTCTGAGGTCTTCTGCCCGTGTTCAGTGGGTGTTCTATAGGAGCAGTTCCACCTGTAGATGTATTTCTGATGTCTGTGGGGAGGAAGGTGATCTCCGTGTCTTACTCTTCTGACATCTTGAAGCTCCCCCGAAAGTAAAATTCTTTTTTTTTTCAACATCTTTATTGGGGTATAATTGCTTTCCAATGGTGTGTTAGTTTCTGCTTTATAACAAAGTGAATCAGTTATACATATACATATGTTCCCATGCCTCTTCCCTCTTGTGTCTCCCTCCCTTCCACCCTCCCTATCCCACCCCTCCAGGCGGTCACAAAGCACCGAGCTGATCTCCCTGTGCTATGCGGCTGCTTCCCACGAGCTATCTACCTTACGTTTGGTAGTGTATATATATGTCCATGCCTCTCTTGCTTTGTCACAGCTCACCCTTCCCCCTCCCCATATCCTCAAGTCCATTCTCTAGTAGGTCTGTGTCTTTATTCCTGTCTTACCCCTAGGTTCTTCATGACATTTTTCTTCTTAAATTCCATATATATGTGTTAGCATATGGTATTTGTCTTTCTCTTTCTGACTTACTTCACTCTGTATGACAGGCTCTAGGTCCATCCACCTCATTACAAATAGCTCAATTTCATTTCTTTATATGGCTGAGTAATATTCCATTGCATATATGTGCCACATCTTCTTTATCCATTCATCCGATGATGGGCACTTAGGTTGTTTCCGTCTCCGGGGCTATTGTAAATAGAGCTGCAATGAACATTTTGGTACATGACTCTTTTTGAATTATGGTTTTCTCAGGGTATATGCCCAGTAGTGGGATTGCTGGGCCATATGGTAGTTCTATTTGTAGTTTTTTAAGGAACCTCCATACTGTTCTCCATAGTGGCTGAACCAATTCACATTCCCACCAGCAGTGCAAGAGTGTTCCCTTTTCTCCACACCCTCTCCAGCATTTATTGTTTCTAGATTTTTTGATGATGGCCGTTCTGACTGGTGTGAGATGATATCTCATTGTAGTTTTGATTTGCATTTCTCTAATGATTAAAGATGTTGAGCATTCTTTCATGTGTTTGTTGGCAGTCTGTATATCTTCTTTGGAGAAATGTCTATTTAGGTCTTCTGCCCATTTTTGGATTGGGTTGTTTGTTTTTTTGTTATTGAGCCGCATGAGCTGCTTGTAAATTTTGGAAATTAATCTTTGTCAGTTGCTTCATTTGCAAATATTTTCTCCCATTCTGAGGGTTGTCTTTTGGTCTTGTTTATGGTTTCCTTTGCTGTGCAAAAGGAACACTTCCTAATTCATTCTACAAGGCCACCATCACCTTGATACCCAAACGAGACAAGGATGTCACAAAGAAAGAAAACGACAGGCCAATATCACTGATGAACATAGATGCAAAAATCCTCAACAAAATACTAGCAAACGGAATCCAACAGCACATTAAAAGGATCATCCACCATGATCAAGTGGGGTTTATTCCAGGAATGCAAGGATTCTTCAATATATGCAAATCAATCATTGTGATAAACCATATTAACAAATTGAAGGAGAAAAACCATATGATCATCTCAATAGATGCAGAGAAAGCTTTTGACAAAATTCAACACCCATGTATGATAAAACGCCTGCAGAAAGTAGGCATAGAGGGAACTTTCCTCAACATAATAAAGGGCATATATGACAAGCCCACAGCCAACATCATCCTCAGTGGTGAAAAACTGAACGTAAAATTCTTAAGGGTAGGTTCAATTCCTATGATTCTAGGAATAGGAGGGTTTAAACCTCTATTATTTACTGTATCTAAGTAACTCTTTTGTAAGACATGTTTCTTATGTTTGTGGTGGGATGCCTCGTGTGATGAAAGGTAGAGAAACCTCTCATATAGATAGGGCTAGTATTAGTGGTAAAAAAAAAATTTATGAGGTAAGTTGATCATATCAAAATTGTGGATAGGATATTTGAACTCATAGAAAGGAGATTGTTAGGAGTGGGTTTTTTGGTTTAATTATTTTTATTTAAAAATTTTTATTTTGTATTGGAGTGTAGTTGATTTACAGTGTTATGTTTCAGGTGTACAGCAAAGTGATTCAGTTATACATATACCTATTCTTTTTCAGATTCTTTTCCCATATAGGTTATTATGGAGTATTGACTAGAGTTCCCTGTGCTATACAGTAGGTCCTTGTTGGCTATCTATGTTATATAAAGTAATGGCTATATGTGAATCTCAAACTCCTAATTTATCCTCCCCCTCTTCCTCTTTGGTAACTGTAAGTTTGTTTTCTATGTCTGTGAGTCTGTTTGTTTTGTAAATAAGTTCATTTGTATCATTTTTTAAGATTCTACATATATGTGATATGATATTTATCTTTCTCTGACTTCACTTTGTATGATCATCTCTGGGTTCATCCATGTTGCTGCAAATGGCATTATTTCATTCTTTTTAATGGCTGAGTAATATTCCATTGTGTATATATACCACATCTTCTTTATCCATTCATCTGTCAATGGACATTTAGGTTGATTCCATATCTTGGCTATTGTAAATGGTGCTGCAGTGAAGATTGGGGTGCATGTATCTTTTCAAATTATGGTTTTCTCCAGATATATGCCAAGGAATGGGATTGCAGGATCATATGGTAGCTCTATTTTTAGTTTTTTAAGGAACTTCCATACTGTTTTCCATAGTGGCTGTACCAATTTACATTCCCACCAACAGTGTAGGATGGTTCCCTTTTCTCCACACCTTCTCCAGCATTTACTGTTTGTAGACTTTTTGATGATGGCCATTCTGACTGGGTGTTAGGTGATACCTCATTGTAGTTTTGACTTGCATTTCTCTAATAATTAGCGATGCTAAGAATTTTTTCACATGCTCTTGGTCATCTGTATGTCTTCTTTGGAGAAATGTCTGTTTAGGTCTTCTGCCCATTTTTTGATTTGGTTGTTTGTTTTTTTTATATTGAGCTGCATGAGCTGTTTGTATATTTTGGAGATTAACCCCTCGTTGGCAAATATTTTCTCCCATTCTGTGGGTTGTCTTTTCATTTTGTTTATGGTTTCCTTTGCTGTGCAAAAGCTTTTAAGTTTATTGTCAAAATGACTATACTACCCAAGGCTATCTACAGATTCAGTGCAATCCCTATCAAATTACCAATGGCATTTTTTGCAGAGCTAGAGCAAAAAATTCTTAAAATTTGTCTGGAAATACAAACAACCCCAAATAGCAAAAACAATCTTGAGAAAGAAAAACAAAACTGCAGGAATCAGGCTCTCTGACTTCAAACTGTACTATAAAGCTACAGTAATCAAAACAGGAGTGTTTTAATGATGACATTGGCTGTATATAATTCTGGCATGTAGGGATTGTGAAATGCTCCTAAAAATAGATGGTTGTGAAAATACTTACTATAATGATATTGACATATTCTGCTAGAAAGAATAGGGTGAATGGGCCTGTTACATTTTCTACACTGAGGCTGAATACAAGTTTTAATTCTCCTTCTGTTAAATCCAGTGGGGCTCCACGGGTTTTTGCTACAGTGGAGATAAAACAGTTTCTGGCTAGGGGTCAGGATGTGAAAAATAGTCATAGGTGTTCTTGTGTAATAATTACTGTTGAAAGTATCAATGATCCATTTATCTGTAGGAATAATAACAGAATAATTGCTAATGTTACTTCATATGAGATTGTCTGTACTACTGCCCATAGAGCTCTGATTAATGCATATTTTGAATCTGAAGCTCATTCAGAGCAGAGAATGGAATAAACGGCTAGGCTTGATATAGCTAGTATAAATAGTACGCCTAGGTTCATATTAATTAGTGGATAAGGTGTGTTAAGAGGAATTCATAATGTGACAGCCAGGGTTAAGGCTAGCATTGGTGCAATAGTAAACATAAATTGATGAGATTGATGGTTGTAGTGGTTCTTTAATAAATAATTTGACTGCATCAGCAATGGGTTGTAATAATCCATAGAGGCTGATGATATTTGGCCCTTTCTGGATTTGCAGATAGCCTAGGATTTTCCATTCAGTTAAAGTGAGGAATGCTATGGTGAGTGAAACTGGGTAATTAGTGAAAGAACGTTGATTATAAACATATTCTTAGGAAGACGACTTGAACCACTGTGGATAAAGGTTTAAGTTTTATGCAGTTACCATGTTCTGTCACCCTAACAGACACTGTTCTACAGTAGGGTATGTATAATTTAATTGAATGTAGATTATATAATCAGTTTGAAGACATTTTGTAAAGTAGGCCTTATTTCTCTTGTCCTCTCATACTGGGAGAAATCTATAATAGATAGAAATCAACTGGGATTACTCCAGTCTGAGCTCAGATCACGTAGGACTTTAATTGTTGAACAAACAAACCATTAATAGCAGTTATACCATTGGGATGTCCTGATCCAGCATCAAGTTTGTAAACCCTATTATCAATATGAACTCTAGAATAGGAACTTGTTCTGTTGATCAGTGTTTTAGGTCAATAGGTGTAAAGCATTTGACTAGTTGGTCTAAGTTTTAATCACTCAAAGGTTGTTCTACTCTCCAAGGTCACCCCCACCAAAATTGTTAATCCATTAAAAGTTATCCCTTAAAGTTCAGTTATTATTTTTTGAATTAATTAACTAAAGCTCCATAGGGTCTTCTCATCTTATGTTATTCCCACCTTTTCAGGGCAAGGTCAATTTCACTGATTAAAAGAAACAGGAAAACCCTCGTGTGACCAATCACACAAGTCCTTATTTAGAGAAAAAATGATTATGCTACCTTTGCACACTCAGAATACCCTATTAAACAGGTGTCATTGGGCAGGCAGTGCCTCTAATACTAGAAGTGCTACAAGTAATGTTTTTAATAAACAGGCAGGGTTTGTGATTGCCTAGTTCCTTTTACTTTTGTTAATCTCTCCTTAAATGTGTGCCTGTGTTGGGTTAACAAACGTTTTAATAAATAATGAGGTATTTGTTTAGGTTTATTTATTATTTATTTAGCATGCAGGCTCAATAGCTGCGGCATGCAGGCTCTCTAGTTGTGGTACGCAGGCTCCGTAGTTGCCCCACGGCATGTGGGATCTTAGTTCCCTGACCAGGGATTGGACCTGCATCCCTTGCATTGGAAGGTAGATTCTTAACCACTGGACCACCAGGGAAGTCCCGTGTTTAGGTTCATCTTAATGTTAACTATCAGTAGGTTATCCGTCTGATGTAAGCTCATGCAAGGAGAACCATTTCTTGTTACTCATATTGACAGTATTATTGTACTTCTATTAATTAATAGATTAGACCAGTATTAAATTAGGAGTTGGGTTGTTTACTGTTAGTATTAAGATGAATGTGCGGTTGACCTTGAATGCTTTCTTGATTGGTGGCTGCCTTTAAGCCAACTATGGTATTGTTAATGCTTACTCACTAGGGAAATTTGTATCCTGTAACTAAAAGCTGTACCTTTTTTGCATAACTTTTACAATTATGTTAAAAGTTATGTTTTTAAAGTAATATTTCAAGTTGAACTAAAATTCTTTTCTGGACAACCAGCTATCACCAGGCTTGTTAGTTTTGTCACCTCTACTCATACATCTTCCTACTCTTTTGCCATATAGATGAGTTTATTCCTGTAAACTGTCCATAAATAACTCATCTGATTTCAGAGTATTTAACTTAAGTTCTCTATGTTAAAGTTTTCTAGTTAAACCATTATGCAAAAGCTAAAAGAGGTAAACTTTGCTTTTTGGTACTTTCAGTGATTTTTTTCATCATTCCCTTATGGTACCTTATCTATAGCCCCTGATTTAAATTTCTATCTCCTATACTTTATTGTTTTTAATTTTGATTGAAAAATAATTTACAATGTTGTGTTAGTTTCAGGTGTACAGGAAAGTGATTCAATTATACATATATGTATATATAAATAAATATATATATTCTTTTTTTACTTTCCCTTCCATTATAGGTTATTGAGTATAGTTCCCTGTGCTATATAGTAGGTCCTTGTTGGTTATCTATTTTATATATAGTGGTGTGTATATTTTAATCCCAAACTCCTAATTTATCCCTCCCCCCACCCTTTGGTAACCATAAATTTGGTTTCTATGTCTCTGAGTGTATTTCTGTTTTGTAAATAAGTTCATTTGTATCTTTTAAGATTCCACATAAGTGATATCATATATGTCTTTGTCTTATGTAACTTAATATGATAATCTCTAGGTCCATCCATGTTGATGCAAATGGCATTATTTCATTCTTTTTTATGGCTGAGTAATATTCCATTGTATTTATATACCACATCTTCTTTACCCATTCATCTGTCAGTGGACATTTAGGTTGTTTCCATGTCTTGGCTATTGTAGATAGTGCTGCTGTGAACATTGGGGTGAATGTGTCTTTTTGAATCATGGTTTTCTCCAGAGTGGGATTGCAGCATCATATGGTGGCTCTAATTTTAGTTTCTAAGGAACCCCCTGTTCTCTGTAGTGGTTGTACCAACTTACATTCTCACCAGCATTGTAGGAGGGTTCCCTTTTCTCCACACCATCTGCAGCATTTGTTACTTCTAGACTTTTGATGATGGCCATTCAGACTGGTGTGAGGTGATACCTCATTGTAGTTTCGATTTGCATTTCTCTAATAATTGGCAATGCTGAGCATCTTTTCATGTGCCTTTTGGCCATGTGTATGTCTTCTTTGGAGAAATGGCTTTTTAGATCTTCTGCCCATTTTTTGATTGGGTTGTTTGTTTTTTTGATACTGAGCTGTATGAGCTGTTTGTATATTTTGGAGATTACCTTGTCAGTCTCATCATTTGCAAATATTTTCTCCCATTCTGTACATTGTCTTTTTGTTTTGTTTATGGTTTCCTTTTCTGTGCAAAAGCTTTTAAGTTTAATTAGGTCCCATTTGCTTGTTTTCATTTTTATTTCCATTACTGTAGGAGACAGGTCCAAAAAGATATTCTGTGATTTACATCAAAGAGTGTGCTGCCAATGTTTTCCTCTAGGAGTTTTATAGTATCCAGTCTTACATTTAGGTCTTTAATCCATTTTGAGTTTATTTTTGTGTATGGTGTTAGAAAATGTTCTAATTTCATTCTTTTACATGTAGCTGTTCAGTTTTCCCAGCACCACTTATTGAAGAGACTGTCTTTTCTCCATTGTATATTCTTGCCTCCTTTGTCATGGATTAATTGACCATAGGTGCGTGGGTTTATTTCTGGGCTTTCTATCCTGTTTCATTGATCTGTATGTCTCTTTTTGTGCCAGTACCATAATGTTTTGATGACTGTAGCTCTGTAGTACAGTCTAAAGTCAGGGAGCCTGATTCCTGCAGCTCCGTTTTTCTTTCTCAAGATTGCTTTGGTCTTCAATTTATGAATGTGGTGTATCACACTGACTGAATTGCAGATATTGAAAAATCGTTGCATCCCTGGGATAAATTCCACTTCATCTTGGTGTATGATCTTTTTAATATATTGTTGGCTTCAGTTTGCTAGTATGTTGTTGAGGATTTTTGTGTCTATGTTCATCAGTGATATTGGCCTGTAATTTTCTGTTTTTGTGGTTATCTTTGTCTGGTTTTGGTATCAGGGTGATGGTGGCCTCATAGAATGAGGTTGGAAGTGTTCCTTTCTCTGTGGATTTTTTTTGAATAGTTTCAAAAGGATAGGTGTTATCTCTTCTGTAAATGTTTGATAGAATTCACCTGTGAAACCATCTAGTCCTGGACTTTTGTTTGTTGGGAATTTTTAAATCACAGATTCAATTTCAGTATTTGTATTTGGTCTGTGCATATTTTCTATTTCTTCCTGGTTCAGTCTTGGGAGATTGTACCTAAGAATTTGTCCATTTCTTCTAGGTTGTCCATTTTATTGGCATATAGTTGCTTGTAGTAATCTCTTACAGTCCTTTGTATTTCTGTGGTATTGGGGGTAAATTCTCCTTTTTCATTTCTGATTTTATTGATTTGGACCCTCTCCCTTTTATTCTTGATGAGTCTGACTAAAGGTTTACCAATTTTGTTTATCTTTTCAAAGAACCAGCTTTTACTTTCATTGATCTTTTCTATTGTTTTTGCTAATGTCCCAAGCAAGATGTCAGTCTTCAGATGCGTGCTCTTGTGATGTTTGCCACCAGCCTTTATGTCCCAAGAGAAAGCCACAGCTGCCTCCTGCCTCCCCAGGAGACCCTCCAATACCAGCCGGCTGGTCTGGCCCAGGCTCCTATGAAGTCACTGTTTTTGCCCCATGTCCTGGTGTGCACATGACCTTGTGTGCATCCCCCAAGAGTGGAGTCTGTTTCCCCCACTCCTGTGGAGCTCCTGCGATCAAGCATCATTGGCCTTCAAAGCCAAGTGCTCTGGGGGCTCCTCCTCCTGATGCCAGACCCCCAGGCTGGGGAGCCTGACGTGGGGCTCAGTTCTTTCCCATGGGAGAACTGCTGCAATATAACTATTCTCAAGTTTGTGGGTCCCCCACCTGGGGATGTATGGGATTTGATCATATAAGTGAGTGTGCCCCTCCTCCCATCTTGTTGTGATTTCTTGTCTTTGTACGTAGAATTCCCTTTTGGTAGGTTGCAGTCTCTGTTACTGATGGCTGTTCAGCAGTTAGCCGTGATTCTGGTGTTCGTGCAGGAGGAGGTGAGCTCCAGGTCTTCTGCTCCACCATCCTGTCTTTATCTCCTATACTTTAGATGTTGGATGAATGTTTTACTTACTTATGATAGTTGAGTTTGGTAGGATGGTTTTAGCACCAAGTGTTCATGCGGTATGAAATCTCCTGGGCGTAAACTAGGTGCTTTTCTTTAAGCTACACTTTGATTCATCACACTTTCCAGGATGCTCACCTTGTTACGACTTACCTCCTCTTATATGTTTGAATATTCGTAGGGACTGGAATCTAATGTGACTTGGACTAATGTGTTATGTAAGATCAAGAGACTGATGTACATGATTATACACATGGGATAGATAATACCTGATATGTATAATTGTGAATTAATTATGTATGATAGAGCATAGTATATACTTACATATGTGGAAGGGTACATAATGTACAAAGTACATAGTAATGTTAGTTTTTAATGATGTCATTTTTTAATACTTAAAACCAGCTGTGTCCACCTCAGATCGACTGAATTAAGACCTCTGGGAACCTGGAAAACTGCATTTGTTTACAAGTTTTTCCCACCCCCCGGGGATTCTGATGTCCCCTCAAATTTGAGAACCTCTGTCCTAGAAGCAAAGGATGTGGTCCAGTGTCCTGGAGAGACAACAAACTCTGAGGGAGGGCAGAGGGGGAGGGACCACCACATACCTGGCTCCTGCAGAAGGTACCTGAGAGATTGGCCCAGAGAACCGTTCTCCCAACTATACATTGCCTCCCTCTTCAGGAAGTACAGAACTGACCTTTACTGAATGCTGGAACTATTGAATGAGCATGGACACCCCCCAAATTCAGGCACATGAAGCTCAAGGTCTGAATCTATAGAAAATTGTCTTAAATTAGAAAGATATTGTAGACAGAATTTTCTAGGATTAACTCTCCTCTACCCCTACAGCTTGTTATTGAGTGGGGGTGGTGCTAATTGGGAAAAGGAAAAGTGTCAACGCATGAACTATGACTTAAAGTTTCAGGGGTCTACAGTCTTGTACCCTCTGTCAAAGAAGTATCTCAGAGCATCTCGGTATCTGTGCTGATGTGTACATACCAAACTTTATAGATCTTCTGTGGATGCACATCTGAAATTCCAGCAAACCACAGGATAATAGCCTAAGAAGTCATTTTTTAACTCAAAAATTCAGTTCTCTACTTATCTTCCAATCTTCTCACTGGTTAAATTTCTCCAGTCCCTGCCATCCCAGCTGGCCATCAGCCCACCCGATGTCAAACCTGGGCAGAAAGCACTTTGGTCAAAAGCATTTCTCTTTCTTCTTCCTTTGTTAGAGGGATATAAAGGCTCAGCTTTTAAACTGTTCCCCAAGTTGAAAAATGTGATATATAAACTCAATATCAAAGGAATGAAACTTGCCTTAGTGTGGATTTAGACTTTTTTTTTTTTTTTAACAATTTGTGGGAAAGGTAAAAGAAAAACCCGTATTGAATTTCATACAATTTTGATCATATCGTAAAGTGAAAAGCCACTTTCCATTTATACGAGGAACTCTGATGGGCTTCTGGGTCCCCTAGAAGAAGGTAAAAGCCAAAGAGCCAGGAACAGAGCTGGGCGTTCCCTGAGATACAATAGATGTTTCCTGGGAAAAGGAAACTGTGAGAAACTGTTTCATGGCAAACCACTGCATGGTATTAAAAAAAATGCAGGCCCTTCGCTTTCCTTGGAAAATTATGTCTTACAGGTTGTCAACTGATCTAAGAAGGTGATGTTTGGATTTTCTTTTTTCAGGTGAGTGTTGAGCATTTAGGGACAGGAAGGTGACCATGGCAGGAATTTTTGGTCCTGTGGTTCCTCTGGGACAGAGCTCTTAGGGCTTCACAAATTGCACTGATTCAACTATTTGCCAGGTGCCAGGACCTCCACTCGGGGATAAAGAGCAGCTCTCTCACCTCTGGAGTTGGCATGGGCTGGAAGCTTTGAGAAATGAACTCCTGCTGGGCACATGTGCTGGTTTCTATGGCAACAGTCATCGAGGTTTGGGCCAAGGTTATTGGACTTAGTGAGTCCCCACAGAGACTAAAGACAACCTGTCTGGTGCCTTCCCAGGAACGATTTTTTTTATCTTCCCCAGCCTGGCTTCTGATAGTCCCTGCCAACTTAGTACAGTATTCATGTTTCTGCATCCCACATACATCCCACAAATTCCAGCGTCTGTCAGGCTGTTGCAAGTTGCAACACAGCATGTTCTGTCTAGCAAGTTGCAAAGACAGCATGTTTTATTTAACTTGGCTTTCTTGCAACAGAATGTTACTTACGTCAGTTGTTATTGTTAACGATAATTTAGTGTGTACCTCTGATCTGCCAAGCACTGTCCTATGCACTCAACATAATTTCATCCTTCAGAACAGTACCACAAAATCAGTGTTACAGTCCCATTTCATATTGTTCAGCCTCCAACTGTTTGTGTTGTTTTGCATTTTTTTTCCTTGTAGTTGACTGCTAACCTCAGGGTATTGTGGTTGGAAAAGATGGTTGATATGATTTCAGTTTTCTTCCATTTACCAAGGCTTGCTCTGTGGTCCACATGTGATCCATCCATGAGACTGTTCCATGTGCTCTTGAAAAGAATGTGTGTTCTGCTGTCTGATGGAATGCTCTATAAATATCAATTAAGTCCATTTGGTCTAATGCATCATTTAAGACCTGTGTTTCCTTATTGGTTTTCTGTCTGGATTAGCTGTCCATTGATGTGAGTGGGCTGTTAAAGTCACCCATTATTATTGTATTACTGTCAGTTTCTCTTTTTTTTTTTTGCTGTACGTGGGCCTCTCACTGTTGGGAGCACAGGCTCTGGACGCGCAGGCTCAGCGGCCACGGTTCACGGGCCTAGCAGCTCTGCGGCATGTGGGATCTTCCCAGACCGGGGCACGAATCCATGTCCCCTGCATTGGCAGGCAGACTCTCAACCACTGCGCCACGAGGGAAGCCCCAGTTTCTCCTTTTATGTCTGTTACCGTTTGCCTTATATACTGAGGTGCTCCTGTGTTGGGTGCATGTATATTTACAATTGTTGTATCTTCTTGGATTGATCCCTTGATTGTTATGTAGTGTCCTTCTTTGTCTCCAGCTTTCTTCTGATTTCTGTTTGCACAGAATACCTTTTTCCATCCCCACACTACAGTCTGTATGTGTCTCTAGATCTGAAGTGGGTCTCTGGTAGACAACATATATATGGGTCTTGTTTTTGTATCCATTCAGCCAGTCTGTGGCTTTTGGTTGTAGCGTTTAATCTATTTACACTTAAGGTAATTATCCATATGTATGTTCTCACTGCCATTTTGTTAATTGTTTTCTATTTGTTTTTGTAGGGCTTTTTTCTTCCTTTCCTCTTTTGTTCTCTTGTGATTTGATGACTATCTTTAACATTCTGTTTGGATTGCTTTTTCTTATTTGTGTGTGTATCTATTACAGATGTTTGGTTTGTGGTTACCATGAAGTTTTTATATAGCAGTCTATAAATATACAGGATTAAGTTGATCTCTTAATTTCAAGTGCATTTAAAATATCCTGCATTTGTACTCTCCTCGTCTCATGATTATTGGTTTAGATATCGTATTTGTGTGTGGATGATTTCCTACCTTTACTGTATGTTTACCTTTAAAGGGGAGTTTTCACATTTTGTAATTTTCTTGTTTCTACTTGTGATCTTGTCTTTTCTGCCTAGAGAAGTTCCTTTAGCATTTGTTGTAAAGCTGGTTTGGTGGTGCTGGATTCTTTTAGATTTTGCTTGTCTGTAAAGTTCTTGATTTCTCTGTCAAATCTGAACAAGAGCCTTGCTGGGTAGAATATTCTTGGTTGTAGGTTTTTTCCTTTCATCACTTTAAATATATCATGCCATGCCCTTCTGGCCTGCAGAGTTTCTGCTGAAAAATCCGCTGATAACTTTATGGGGGTTCCTTTGTTGCTTTTAATATTTTCTTTGTCTTTAATTTTTGTCAATATGATAACCATGTGTTTCATCATGTTGATCCTGCCTGGGACTCTCTGCACTTCCTGGACTTCGGTGACCATTTCCTTTCCCATATTAGAGAAGTTTTCAGCTATTATCTCTTCAGGTATTTTCTCAGGCCCTTTCTCTCTCTTCTCCTTTTGGGACCCCTGTAATGCCAATGTTGGTGTATTTAATGTTGTCCCAGAGGTCTCTTAAACTGTCCTCAATTCTTTTCATTCTTTATTCTGTTCCACAGCAGTGATTTCCACCACTCTGTCTTCCAGCTCCATTATCTGCTCTTCTGCCTCATTTATTCTGCTATTGATTCTTTCTAGTGTATTTTTCATTTCAAATACTGTATTCTTCAACTCTGTTTGGTTGTTCTTTATATTTCTTAGTTAAAAATTTCCTGTAACTTCTTGCGCTGTGCATTCATTCTTTTGGATCATCTTTACCATGATTACTCTGAAGTCTTTCCTTCACTTACTTGTTCTTCTGGAGTTTTTATCTTGTTCCTTTGTCTGGGAAATATTCCTCTGCCATCTCATTTTGTCTAAATCTCTGTGTTTGCAGACTGAGTTCCGCAGGCTTCCAGCTTCTAGTATTCTTGATTCTTGTCTCTGTCCCCTGTGGGTGAGGCTGGTCTAGAGGCTTGTCCAGGCTTCCTGGTGGGAGGAACTGGTGCCTGCCCACTGGTGGGTGGAGCTGGGTCTTGGCCATCTGGTGGGCAGGGCCATGTCAAGGGGTGTGTCTAGAGACAGCTGTGGGCTCAGGAAGTTTTTAGGCAGCCTGTCTGCTGATGGGTGGGGCCAGCTATGGTGCTGATGACCCAAGCAAGATGTCTGCCTCCTCAAGAGTTCACATAGCTGAACACTCCCTGAAATATCCACCACCAGTGTCCACATCCCCAGGGAGAGCCACAGCCACACCTCACCTCCCCAGGAGACCCTTCAAGACCAGCAGGTAGGTCCTGTCAAGGCTCCTGTGAAGTCACTGCCTTTGTTCTGGGCTTGGTATGCATGAGACCTTGTGTGTGCCCTCCAAGAGTGGAGTCCCCACTTCCCACAGTCCTGGGGTGCTCCTGCAGTCAAGCCCTGCTGGCCTTCAAAGCTGGGGAGCCTGGCATGGGGCTCAGAACTCTCACTCCTATGGGAGAACTTCTGCAATATGATTCTCTAGTTTGTGGACTGCCCACCCAGGGGGTATGGGATTTCATGATATTGCAAGTGTGCCCCACCTACCATCTTGTTGTGGTCTCTTCTTTATACCCTTGGATGCAGAGTATCTTTTTCGGCAGATTCCAGTCTTTATCCATGGCTGTTCAGTAAGTTGTGTTTTGGGTGTGCTCATGAGAGGAGGTGAGTCCAAGGTCCTTCCACTCCACTGTCTCCACCAAAGAGCCTTACTTCTGCTGCTAGGATTGGGGAAGTTGTATTTTGAGTTTCCTGAGGTCACCCTCAGGTGTACTCACACTGCTTGCATTTCTGTTTGGTCCATCTCCAGGGACAATGAACTCAGCTAGCCTCTGCTTCTTTCTTGTTTTGTCCCAAAGGCAGTGCTCCATGGAGTAAAATAGTAACCTTGAAAACTAAGACAGTTTTTTTTTCCTTTGTGCTTTGTCAAATTTCACTTGCTCACAGGGGGCTTCATGCAGGGGCCTTGCACCTGGCTTTTCAGACCAGAGTTTCTAGTGTGAAATCACAATCCCTATTTCACAGATAAATAAGCCAAGGAGCACGTCTGATGTTCCACAATTATAGGTGATGGATTCTAGATGGGAACCCAGCTCTTCTTGATTTCACCAAACCCATTCTGTATTTCCATTACTCTGCTACCTACCTTAGACAACAGGTTACCTTTGTCATTCTTCTTAGAAGACTTAATAAGTCATATGTTGTTTCCAAGCTTCTCCTCTGTGCTTTAAACCATCATATCTCCTTTAAACAGTTCTTTCTCTACCATCCTTTACTGAACCATCTTAACTTTTCCAACTCTCCCGGTAAAGGCCTAAATGGAAAAAATTGTCTTAATAAGACGAACAGCAGTTTTCAAATATGTACCTTTTAATGCCACAACCTGCCAAGATCATGGCCTTTGGGGTGTCTCATGTAGATTTCTCTGGGCTATGTTTGTTCTATTATCTTCTGGGTTTCAACCTTCTGAAGGAAGCAGTCGTGGGGAGGGGCTGAGGAAAGATGGGTGAAAGAACAGAGATAAATTGTCTGGAATAATTAAACAATCTGATGTATCAACATGTAGTAGAAATAACAGGACACCATCTTGTAAACTATTCTAAAGCAATGGATGAAGAATGCTCACTGAAAATCTTAATTCAATGTTGATCTATCAATCATTTGGGATAAAGGCTGCCATCTTTATCCACTTGGCAAAGTTTTGCCAAGTGCCAGCATCCCAAGCCAGTGATCACAGCATATAGGCTGCCTCCTAAGTAAATTTCACATCTGCAAACTTGATTGTTGCATTTTTTCAGGCATTAACATGCAAAAAGGCTGAGAATATTGTAGCCATCTCTCAGTGCGGTGGTTTTAGTGACAGGGCTGGAGCTGGTTTCCTCAGTTTATAAGGTTTTCCTTTCTCTAGGCAGGGGGTTTATTTATTACCCCATCTATTTTTTATTGGGCTTCTTGGGTTTTGCTTTTGCTAACAGGTTGGCCTCCATTTACTGGGCCTGAGCAAAGGCTGTCATCCAAGGCCCCAGAGAAACTCCTGGACATAAAATCAGGAACATAGAAATTATCCAGTCACTTGGGACACTCAAGCTCCTTCTGCAAAAGGCCAACTTTTCAATTCACAGTAAGTGAGGAATGACACCAAATCAGCAACAATTTAGTCCTTGTCAGAATCATTCCATTTTTTTAAGTAGAAAATAAAATTCAGATCCGTTACTCTGCTTTCTAGACACAGGGTATTCTGATCCCATCCTGTCTTCCCCACTCTTCTCTTCACGCCAAATAGAAGAAGTGCTTTGCTCTGGTCTAATGACAGCAAATATTTATCCAGCTATTATTGTGTGTCAGGCACTGTGTGAAAAGTCATTTGCATGGATTATCTGGAACTAATCCCAGCTGCCCATGAGAAAACTAAGGCACAAAGAGGTTGGCCCAGCATCGCATAACCTCCTCGAGGCAGAGTCAGAATTTGAACCCTGGAAAGTTTGACCCCAGGGGCTGAGCTATTTACTGTGACATCACTCTGCTTCTCAAGCCACCCAGGACAGACTGAACTTTCCCTCCAGCCACCCAAATTTTGACCTTCAAAGCCCTGCTAAAACCCTACTCTTTCATGACTCCTTCTTTGACCACTTCAGGGCCACAGCAAATTCTCTCCCTTTGGATCTCCTCAACCACTTGCTGTTGCCACACTGACTCTGGCAGTGACACTCGCTGCCTTCTGCTGTGACAGATTGCTCCTGAATCCCACAGACTCAGATTCCAAACCCACCTTGGGCACTTTTAGTTGGATGACTGTCCATTCATTCACCATCAAGTATACATTCAGCACCTAACATATGATTGATAGGCTCTGGGGTCACAATGGTGAGCACAACACAAACCACTCCCTTGTCCCTTTAGAACTTTCCTAGATCTTGGGCAAGTGACGTCATCTCTTTGAGCTTCAGTTTCCTCAGCTCTAGAATGGGAATAATAATACCAATCTTACATGCTCTGCTCATAACAGCCTAGAAATATCAAAGTACCCTGTAGAGTGCCTGGCACACCATAGGTGCTCAACAAATGGTAGCTGTTGTAATAACTACCATTATAACTGTTCAGTTCTTTTAGCTTCAGTCTTATTCCCCAACAAGGCTTCTCTCTCTCTGTCAGGATTTGGTGAGCTGAAAGAGACAATCAGGGAGACAGTCGCAAGGGTGAGGTGTCCGTGGCTTTCAGTAATCAAGAGTTGATTGAAGCCCATGGGGCTGCTCTTCCTTATGGGTAAGGCCAGCCCAAAACCTAAAATCTTGCGGCTGATCCAACCTGATAAGCATTTTCTATCAGCTTCTGTTGGGCAGTAAGAACTCCCCAAGTCATCTCTTGTTGGCATTGTTCAGACTTTCTGCTTTAAAGGGAGAAGGCTCTCCAAGCCCCAAACATTAGCCATTAATTCACCCGTAAACTCTGGGCCCCTCGAAGCCACCCTTCCATGATACAGAAGTTCCTTGCAGCCACAGCTAAACAGCTTAGAAGTAAGAGCATAGCTGCCTTCCCTTCCATGCTTGTTTCTTGCCAGCTCCCAACCCTGAACTCTGCACTTCAGTCATTCCAAACCTCTGGCTACCTCCCTAATACACTCTGCTGCTTCTCTCCCCTGTGCCTTCGTCACTCATCTCATTTCCTCATTCCTTCCCTTGCCCACCTGGTAAATTCCCTCTCAGTTCAGGCCAACCTCATAAATGAAATCTTTCCACATTCACCCAGGTGGAGTTGACCACGCCCCTCCTTGGTCCTGTTCCTCTGTAATGGTTCCTTCCATCCTTCAGGATACTTAAAGAAGATAAGGGAGAGGGTGCCCACAAATATATCTGATGTCAGCCACATACCTGACACACTATGGGCACTCTGTGTAAACTCACTCTGTTGTTTGCATAATCTTTCCCCCATTAGATGATAAAGTTGAAGACATGCATCACTTTTTTAATCACAGCATTCCTGATGCCTGGCACTTTGTAGGTGCCCCGCAAGGATGTTTATAAATTTAAAATCAACTCACACAATAGTTGACAGTAATCAATGTCTACTGTGTAAGTGTCCAAGTGGTTAAGGTTTCATGGAGTAAGACCAGCAACAGAGCAGTTTCTATGCCTTCATCATTAGCCTAGCCCAGCAGGCCCACATTTAAGGTCAGCTTTAAGGGCTGGAAATAACAAAAAGAAGGGAGAAAAAATAATCTTTTTACTTACTGAAGTAAACAAACATCAACTGCAAAAAGAGGCAAGAGATAAGAAAGGGATATAAAGATTATAGTGATATCCTGGAGAATTCCATCCAGGCAGTCTCACTGCTGTGTTCTCCTGGCTGGATGGGTGGAGGTATAATTTATATGCCCAGACATCATCATCCTGATTTTTTTTTTTTAAAGGTGATAAGTTGTTTTAATCAACCTGGCTTTTTTCCCCATGTCTGACACAGTTGTAAGCTAGAAGGCCATTTCCTGCAATTCCTCCCTCTATTTGGCTGATATATTATGTTCTCTTCCAAGTTTTTCTCTTGAGAGCATCCCCCTTTTATTATTTTTCTACTCAGTTCTTATAAAAGTTTTGCAAAGTATGACAACTGTTTTCATTTCTGATCTAAAAGGGAGGTGGTACAAAATAGAAAGAATATGAGTACAGCTGGAATGATTTTTGAGCAAAATGTGTTCTTAGCAGACAAACATCATGCAAATCATAGAAGCCGGAGGCCACTACAATTAGGGCAGAGCCTCTCAGTTGTGAGAAGGCCCTAAGAAGAAACGAAATGAAACCTGCCCTGCCTCACTTAGGTGATCTGTCTTCTCCTCCTGCTGCTTTATAAATTACTGTCTTTTTTTTTAAATGAAGACTGCATCCAGGTTTATGTTGGGCACTGTGCTAGCCACGCTGTCAGCACACAGTAAGGTTTTATCTTGATTAATAGTAATAATAATCATGCAACGTGAGAAAGTTTCAATCAATTTCCCACAGCTATATCTGTCAGCTCCTTTGCACCTTCCCTGAAGTTGCCAAAAAGAAAACGAATTCATTTGTACACACATCCACCCTGTGCCTCAACCATCCCACTTTCTTTATATGCCAGATGAATTTCACAGGGATGCAAGGTGCCAGGAGGAAAGCACTGCAATCCTGAAGTTCTATTCAGAACACTTCTCTAACTCTGCTGCATGTCCTTGAGCAAGTCACCCAATGTTCTAAGATGGTTCTGCCTCCTTGCCTGCAAACATTGGGGCCTCCACCTCTGGTTGTCTGCCCTGTCAGATGGCACTGCCTTGGGACCAATCACACTGACCAGTGAAATAATGCTGCCCTTCATGATCTCCCATAGGGTTTCTTATACTTGTCTCTTGCAGGGAAGGGGTTTACAACAATGCTGATCATATTTGCTCATCAAATGATCAACCTGAACTGATCCTCTATGGTTAATCTATTATTCATTCCTAAATGCTCAGTCCAACAGTCATCTCGTCTTAACTTCTCTCATGGGACCACCTTGTATTACACACACACACAGACACATGCCTTCTGTGCCGTCAATAGCCGAATGTTTAAACTTCAACTTCATACTTGCTTCCTGTCTGGATTCACCCCAGGTTCACAAGGATGGTTCAACATAGACAAATCAATCAATATGATATACCACATCAAAAAAAGAAAAGACAAAAGCTACATGATCATCTCAATAGATGCAGACAAAGCATTTGATAAAATTCAACATCCATTCATGATAAAAACTCTTACCAAAGTGGGTATAGAGGGAACATACCTCAACATAATAAAAACTATTTATAACAAACCTACAGCCAATATAGTACTCAGTGGTAAAAAGTTGAAAGCCTTCCCGCTAAAATCTGGAACAAGACAAGGATGCACACTCTACCACTTCTATTCAACACAGTATTGGAAGTTCTAGCCACAGCAATCAGACAAGAAAAAGAAGTAAAAGATACCCAGATTGGAAGAGAAGAGGTAAAATTGTCATTATCTGTAGATGGCATGATACTATATATAGAAAACCCTAAAGATTCCACACAAAAACTACTAGAACTGATAAATTCAGCAAGGTAGGGGGATACAAGATTTACATACAGAAATCTGTTAAATATCAGAAAGGGAAAGTTAAAAATACCTTTTAAAATCACATCAAAATATATATATACTTAGGAATAAACCTGACCAAGGAGGTGAAGTGAAAGACTTACATGCTGAGAACTATAAAACATTGATAGAGGAAACTGAAGATGATTCAAAGAAATGGAACGACATCCCATGCTCTTGGATTGGAAGAATATTGTTTAAATGGCCATACTACCCAAAACAATCTACAGATTTAATGCTATCCCTATCAAATTACCCATGACATTTTTCACAGAACTAGAACGATAACCCTCCTAGACTTCAGACAATACTACAAAGCTACAGTAATCAATATGGCATAGTATTGGCTCCAAAACATATGGATCAATGGAACAGAAGAGAGAGCCCAGAAATAAACCTACACACCTATGATCAATTCATCTTCAACAAAGGAGGC